>NW_020664517.1:713592-771822 GCF_002925995.2 Terrapene triunguis | reverse complement strand
AGTTCTACTTTCTTTTCAGTTACTTATGAATTTGACATTGTTTTCCTTCTATGCTACTCAGCAATGCTACCTTCTGCTCCCTCCCTCCCCCCTCCCCCCCATGATGTGGTAGGTCTGGTCTAAACTTAAAAAAAAGTTTACTGGCATAACTTTTAGTAAGCTGTGAGTTGTGTTTTTTGTTGTTGACATAGTTATGCCAGTAAAAGCCCTAGTGTAGACGCAGTTATACCAGTATAGCTTATTTTGTTTTGCCAAACTAGAATAAGCTATATTGGTATAACTATATCCACCCTGGGGACTACACTAGCCCAGTTAAAGCGGCAAATCTTAAGTGTAGATAAGACCTAAGGTTCCTGTTACTTGACGTGTGTGCATCATGGAGCCCTGTGCCTCATATTGGCTATCTGGTTTGTGTCACAGAAAAAAGGCAAAAGGAGCTGAGCATTGGGCGCCAGGGGAGTGGAGAATAAGAGAATTGGGGACAAAAATGGCAAGAGCCTCATATTTGGGGAGTTCAGAGCAAGGCAAAATCTGGCATTTTTAGACTTCAGGTATTGTTGCAATATTTGCGTAGTCCAGTTACTGCTACACTGTTTTACCAGAGGTCCTGTACCCATGGAGATTGGAGTAATTTAGCTGAGGCTGGATGAATGGCGGTATCATGGACAGAAATAACAGGTTCAGGTCTTCCTGAACTAGGGCCAAATGTGTATTTTCTGACTGACTGACAGATCGTGCGCGCACACTTGCGTTTTCTTCGTTTCTAGTGTGATCTGAGAAGGAAGCTGCTTGCCCTGATACAAGTAGCGAACTTCAATATCTGTTGCTATCTTTTGTAAACAATTGCAAAAAAATGTAGGGTAAGAGCAATGTATTTGCATGTTCTCAAATGGAGCAGAAATTCTCTTAACCTATTCTGATAATCTGGTCTGACCTCCTGCATAACTTTGGCTGTAGTATTTTACCCAGTCACTCCTGCATCAAATCCATAATGTATGGTTGAATTCTATGCGATATACATGTGGATTTGTGGGATATCTATCATATTAGATTGGAATATCCCGTTGGAACAAAACAATTACATATGTGGGAAGAAATAGAGAGAGTGGTTGCAGAACTGCTACTTGAAAGTTAAATATATCACTACAACAACCTGCTCCTTCTGGGATAGTATGTACCTCGGATTCCTCCAGTTCTGGGACGAGTTACTCTCCAGCAGCAATTCCTTGTGTTCTTTTTGTAAAGACTTACTTACTTAGTCTTAAAAATATGGAGCATAAAAGGAATTTGACGTATTGGAGTTAAGGGGGTGGACGTGAGGAAAGGTGATGATTCTCCGTATCATTGATGGAAGTAAACTTGGTACAGTTAAGATGGTTAGTCTTGGGATGTGGAATTCATTTCTCACCTGACTCCCAGTTAATATTCCTTATTATACACTCCTAAAAGGATGAGCACTTTGAATGTTCTATTAAATCTGTTCACTTCCTTGGAAAAACACAAGTGATAAAAATAAGGTTAACATTTGCAGTCCTCTCTGCTGGAATGTGTTGTGTTTCTGTGATACTGCTAGTAGATTCCTTTGGTAGTGTAATGGTTTGTAGTGCAAGCGTTTACTAGGACTTTGCAGTATGTATTACCACAACTGACATGTTTGCTAAACGACTTTGCTAACAGCCTTGTGAGTGTGATTTTTGTTTTCAGCTGTTTTAAGCCCTCAAATACTGCAGTTGAACAGGCAGTTGAAGTAACTGCATGCAAATTGAGCAAACAAAAAAAATTTGCATACTTCTGCACTTAAATTTCTGAAATGTGGGACCGTGGTGTGTAAAATAAAAATTGTGCAATTTTGTAAGCAAAGGATAGTGGAGGAGAGAGCGTTAGTTAGGTGCCATGAGGAAGGCTTCAGTGATGGCAAAGCATGTATACCGTTAAGCTTGGGATCTCTGGAGAAAGTACTGTGGTGCTGGTGTGAAAGTGATGGGTTTATAACACAATATATGTATATTATGGTAACACCCAGAGGTCTGAATAATTATCCGGGTCCTGTCGTACTAGGTATTGCACAAAAACATATGAAGACAGGATTCAATGGCTGCAAACCAAAATGAAGTTACTAAGTCAGTTTCTCCGTCTACTAGCTTTGACAGTGTTCAGTTAAATAGTAGTATCTCCACAACTAGATAATAGGATAAGTTTACGTGTGACTTTTTTTTTTAATAATGCTAAACTTGAGCTGCAGTTCCCAGTGTCGAGAGAGAATTTGGTGTTTAGGCAGATTTCCTTTTTAACATCTTTTGTAGTAGCCATCAAGACTGTACAACTATGAAGAAAATTCTTGTTTTTAGTAAAATTTAAATGAATAGCGACTGATTTTATCTACACATTGCTGAGCCTCGAAAGGATAAAAGTAATCCTCACCCAATAATAAGCCTAGCTGGCTGCTTAGTAATGATTTTGGGGGGCGGGAGAGGAGGCTAGGAGAAGGACATGAAGACTGAGGGCGGGACCTGATAAATCTTCAAATATGTTAAGGGCTGTTCTCCATGTCCACTGAAGAAAAGTCTCTACATGTACTCCGTTTACACCTTGAAGTATAAGAATTAATTACATATCCATCTTAGCTTCCATAGTTACAGATGTTAATAACTAGTTTTCCAATCATCTTTTTAACTATCATACTACTTGTCTTGACACCCTTCTGCAAGAGTGAATTGCACAGACTGATTACAGATACCTAGGCTTTGCAGAATTCAATCTTTATATTTTTAGAATTTTGACAGCTAAGATCAATGCTTATTTTTAAGCGTTTTTTGTATTTATCAATTTACATTTTCACATTGTGGGAAATTATGGGGATGTCAGACAATAATAATGTGACAAACATTGAGGTTCAAAAAGTTAAAGCTTTATAATTGTTAAAACACAAATTGCCAACATCCCAGGTAAATATCTTTAAATCAAACTCTTAAGTTCTCAAGCAACATTTTTCTTATTCCGCCCATCTGAAAATTTCGAGTAGTATTGATGGAAATATTTTTGTCGGTTTGTGTGTGAAATTGATGTTTACTTGCTTTACCAATGTAAATCTAATCCTTCCAAGCCTACATACACCATATTAAGTATCTTTTGGGGATTTAAACGTGTTATCTCTTAGTTTGTCTGTGAAGTGAAGGAAGAACTTCCATAATTTCCTGAAGATGACAAGTCTGAGGTCCTCATGGTCAAATGTTAACTCCATAGGTCCTTGAAAATGATTTATATTTTTTTAAACTGCTTTTAAGTCAAACAGTAGCTATATAGCCTTGTGGCTCAGGCTACATCTATACTACAGCCAGGATCGATGCTCTGAGATCGATCCACCGGCAGTCGATTTAGCGGGTCTAGTGAAGACCTGCCAAGTCGACAGCAGATCGCTCTCCAGTCAACCCCTGTACTCTACCCCTGACGAGAAGAGTAAAGTAAGTCGATGGGAGAGTTTCTCCCGTCGACCCCCCGCGGTAAGTCAACCTAAGGTACGTCGACTTCAGCTACATTATTCACGTAGCTGGAGTTGTGTAGCATGGGTCGACTTACCGCGGTAGTGAGACATAGCCTAAGGCTCATTGAAAATGAGCAAGTAGCCACACTCTTTCCACAGACAGTAACATGGTCATGAGCAGCTAAGTGGCTTAGAAATATGTTGGAAAAGCATCTAGGACGGGGTGGGCAAACTTTTTGGCCCGAGGACCATATCTGGGTATAGAAATTGTATGGCGGGCCATGAATGCTCATGAAATTGGGGTTGGGGTGTGGGAGGGGGTGAGGGCTATGGCAGGGGGTGTAGGCTCCGGAGTGGGGCCAGAAATGAGGAGTTCAGGGTGCTGGGAGGGGCCTCCAGGCTGGGGCAGGGGATTGGGACATGGGAGGGGTGAGGGCTCTGGCTGGGGGTGCAGGCTCTGGAGTGGGGCTGAGGGGTTTGGGGTGCAGGAGGGGGCTCTGGGCTGGGACTGAGGGGTTTGGAGGGCGGGGGGGATCAGGGCTGGGGCCCGGGGGGTGGTGGTCAGGGGTGCAGGCTCCAGGCAGTGCTTACCTCAAGCAGCTGCTGGAAGCAGTGGCATGGTCCCCCCTCCGGCTCCTATGCAGAGGCGCGGCCTGGCGGCTCTGCACGGTGCCCCGTCCGCAGGTGTCACCCCCACAGCTCCTATTGGGCGTGCAGTTCCCAACCAATGGAGCTGTGGGGGTGGCACTTGGGACGGGGGCAGCATGTGGAGCGGAGCCCCCTGGCTGCCCCTATGCGTAAGAGCCGGACGGGGGCCATGCTGCTGCTTCCGGGAGCCGTGCGGAGCGGCCCCCAAACCTGCTCCCCGGCTGGAGTGCTGGAGCAGGGCAAGCTCCAGACCCCGCTCCCCAGCAGGAGCTCGAGGGCCGGATTAAAATGGCTGGCGGGCCGGCGGGCTGGATGCGGCCCGCGGGCCGTAGTTTGCCCACCCCTGATCTAGGAAGACTTTCTCTATGCCGGTGTCAAGACTGCAGCTAGCAGCTCCTATCTATATTGTCTTCTAATGCATGTGGCTTACTGGCAGCCACGTATCTGCCAGTAGTCCGTAAGCAAAAAATGTCACCTACTGATTTCTGTATCAAGCCCAATACTTGTGGTTGACCTTGAGCGTATTTTTTCGAAAGAGACATCAGTCTCTGTTTAAAGACTACAAGTGAGAGAGAATCCACCATGTCCATAGGTCAGTTATTTCAGTGGTTCCTTACCCTCCCTATTAAAATATTCATCCAATTTTTATTCTGTATTTGTCTAGCTTCAGCTTTCAGCCACTGCATTTCATTGTCTTTGCTGGAGTAAAGAACCCTAAAGTATCAGAAATCTTCTCCCTGTGTACTTTTAGACTATGATCAAATCGTCTCTTAACCTTCTCCTGGACAAACTAAATAGATTCTTGCTATACGGTAGGTTTTCTGGACCTCAGATAATTCTTGTACCTCTCTTCTGAACCCTTTCTAATTTTTCATTCAATTCATTTTTTGGCTTCCCCTAACCAAGTGCTTAATTCTCTTTCCTCCTAATGCTGCCATTTTACATCCTGCCCCCAACTGAGCATTTCATTCTCAGCTGCCCCCATACAACAAACCTCAGCATCCTAACTTTAATTTTCTACATCTTAACTTTCAGAAGGCTTTTCCCACTTACTCCTGCAGCAGTGTGTGTGTGTATATATGTATATGTATGTATGTGTATATATACACACACACACCCCCATCATATATATATAGATAGATAGATAGATATAGGATAGGGGGTATGTATTGGTGGGTTTTTGTTCCTGCACCTTGCTCTTCAGGCCAAGGGTTGAGGTTGGTACCTGTGGGAACTGCCTTTTTTCTTTCCTCCCCACCGCAGGCTTGGGACTCAGAGCATGATCACCCTGCATTCCTGCCAGCTGCAGCACACCTAAACAATCCTGTTCAGCAACTGTGATTGGTTGCCCTTCTTGAGGAGGCAGGGGAATGGGGGAAAAGGAACCAATCAAAGGGGGTTTCCTTATAGAATACGGGTTTTCCCAGGCCCATAGAAAGGCCTGAAGGCAGAAGGGGTATACCTGCAGCTAACCCTTAGAACTTCCAGGATGTTATTTTTGCTGGAATGCTGTGCTGCTAAGGTTGAAGTTAGTACTATTTTTATTTAAGTAATTTTGTTAATAAGTATGTGTGCATAATGGAAAGTTCCTCCGTTCTTAAAGAATGTTTGCTTTGGGGCAAGATATAGAAAACCTAAAATAGTCCTTTCCTAGTTGCAGTGTTTTCATCTGCGGTTACTCTGGCTTGTCTTAAATCAGTTCAGTGAATAGAACTCTGTGTAGCTTGCTGAGGAAATGGTGCTGCCTAATTTTCTAGGAATTACCTCTCTCAATTCTTCACTTGCTGCTACTCCTAATAAGCAGGTTTGTAGTAGTGACTTAGAATGCAGTGGCCAGAGTATCCCATTTTAGGCTGTCTATTTCCTCTTCATTGGCCTCCTCAATCAAAGGATTGACTAAAATTTTGCTCTGACATGTATGACTTCATGTGGCTTTGGTGACTGAATTTGATGATTCTGCACTGGGCAAGTTTTGCAGTTGACTATCCCTGGATTCCATCTGAATGGTCAACTCTAAAGCTCTTACAGGGTCTGGTATTCATTAACAATTGAAGTTAAGTACTTCCACATTGAAATGCTAAGCAAAGCTAGCATTTAAATATAAACAGACAATACTGTAGGATTTTTATTGCTGAAGAGCTACTCTAGCATACTCTAAAAAGCTAAAAATAACCATTAAATATTCTGTGGTTCTCTACATTTCCTGCAGGAAAGAGACTGTAGAGTCTGGTTTTGGGTGTGCTTCAGTATGCAGGTAAAACAGTGTTACTGGTCAGAATGTACAAACTAGTCTCTCCTCAAACCCCAAAGATTCCTCCTTATGCTAACTCTTAAACTCTTGCAGGCTCTGGAATTACCCATATGTAAGAGAATGTTTATCTGTTTCTTCCCCAAACCGGAAGAAGAGCTCTGTGTAGCTTGAAAGCTTGTACCTTCCACCATCAGAAGTTTAGTCCAATAAAAGATATTACCTCACCCACTTCGTCTTTTTCCCAAGTGACAAGTCTGAATACAATGTTAGTCACACTGCATGAGCAGAAAGAAGGGCTCAGTGTATATAATGTAACATGCTGGTTGCTAGGACCAATGTATGGTAAATGAGACTAGATGTGTCACTCAAGTTTGGGGGATTTGCCAGAGGAGAGACTGCTGCATGATTTTTTGTTTGTTACAAGAGGCAGTGTGACTGAAAAGCTGTTCCTCGGGCCCTCTATCTGAAACCTTCTAGAATAGGAGCTACTGCTCTCTTAAGAGCTCAGGGTAATGTCTTGATTCGTACTGACCCTTTCTTTGCTGGAAGCTACCACTTAGCTTCAGGAAGAGAACATACCACAGCTAGCCTGTAATGTATAGGTTCTGTCCAGCAGGAGAACAGTTAAGATATCCTAACACCCCGCCTGCCTGTGCTGTTGTAAGCAAAGTCTTGTAGAGCTGGCATGTCCTTCTCAAAGAATGCTCTGCTGGCAGCTTCTGCTTTCATACATGGCTGGGGCTCCAACTTGAGCACTGCAGACTGCTTTGTGGCAGTTTGAAATGGAGAAGGCAGGGAGTCCCCAAGCCATGGAGAGTTCTATAGGTTAAATCCAAAACCTTCAACTTCGCTCAGAAGCTAAATGGATAACGGGTCCCAGGGCACTGCTGCTTTGCTCCCGGAGAGAGACGGTTTACAAATGGGCTGCTGTATTTTTCACTGCCTGCAGTTTCTGGCTAGAATAAAGGGGTAGCCCTGTGCAGATTACACTATCGCAGGGGTAGGCAACCTATGGCACGCGTGCCGAAGGCGGCACACGAGCTGATTTTCAGTGGCACTCACACTGCCCGGGTCCTGGCCACCGGTCCTGGGAGCTCTGCATTTTAATTTAATTTGAAATGAAGTTTCTTAAACATTTTAAAACCTTATTTACTTTTCATACAACAATAGTTTAGTTATATATTATAGACTTATAGAAGGAGACCTTCTAAAAATGTTAAAATGTATTACTGGCACGTGAAACCTTAAATCAGAGTGAATAAATGAAGACTCGGCACATGACTTCTGAAAGGTTGCCGACCCCTGCACTATCGCATAGTTTTGAGGGTATAAAAGTTTGGATTACATTAGCAAGGTCTACATCTGAAAGAAATGAACTCTGGGCTGAACAGCAGTGGGGTTGGGGAGCTGTACCCAACAGCAGCCATAGGTCAAATAGTACCCCTAGATTGCAGACTCCAGTTACTAAAGGCTGAGACCCTCAAAAGGACAGGTTTCAGAGCAGTAGCCGTGTTAGTCTGTATCAGCAAAAAGAACGAGGAGTACTTGTGGCACCTTCATCGGATGCATGGAGTGGAAAATACAGTAGAAAATGGATGCAGTGGAAAATACATTTTTTCATGTTCTCTGTGTATATATATCTTCCTACTGTATTTTCCACTGCATGAATCCGAAGAAGTGGGTTTTAGCTCACGAAAGCTTATGCCCAAATAAATGTGTTAGTCTCTAAGGTGCCACAAGTACTCCTCGTTCAAAAGGACAGATAATCCTTGCCACTTCTTGTGTTTTTCTTCCAACCTTCTGCTGTTCCCTCTCTGTTCTCCAGACTGAGTATTAGCCACCTACCCCTCAGCCATGCCCCAATCTACTAAATGTTAGGTGAGATGTTCGACAGCAGGAAAGAGGGAGCTGGGTGTCATTGACATTTTGAAAACACTACTGCTCATGCCTCTTCCCTAGCCCTTCTAGTGTTTCCATATGCTTGTTAACCTGCAGAGCACCACAGAAGAGAATCCTCAGGTCAGAACAAATAATCCCCAAACCAGCCTTGGGGTGTTTGAAAATCCCTGCGAGCTGGGAATGCTTTTCTCACTGTATTTGGCCGTCACCACCCGAGATAGACATGCATCCAAAGCATAGGCTCTGGCCAATGGGAGCCGGGTAGCCCCCCCCGCACTCCCCAACCCCCTGCACTAGCCTCCTCCCATACACCCGAACTGCTGCTGCTGACCCAGGGGCTGCCTGGCTTGGGCAGCCCCTGAGCCAGCACCAGCCGCTGCAAAAGTCACGGAGATCATGGAAAGTCACGGAATCCATGACCTCCGTGACAGACTCGCAGCCTTCGTTATAAGGAATAGCTGGTATCGATTTTTCAAGAAGAAGTCATGCCAAACCAACCTAATTTCCTTCTTTAGCAGGTTTAGTGGCCTAGTGCAGGGGTTCTCAAACTGGGGGTCGTGAGCTTATTACATGGGGGGGTCGCGAGCCATCAACCTCCACCCCAAACCCCGCTTTGCATCCAGCATTTATAATGGTGTTAAATATATAAAAAAGTGTTTATAATTTATAAGGGGGGGTTGCACTCAAAGGCTTGCTATGTGAAAGGGGTCACCAGTAAAAAAGTTTGAGCCACTGGCCTAGTGGATGGGGGGTGTGACGGGTTGGATCACAGAGACCCCCTTGACACTGCCATCTGATGTGCTGAGACTACCTCTGAGCCCATTTTCCCTGGCAGCTTGAGACTTCAGTACCCTGTCTTGTTGAGCCAGACATGCTAGCCTGCTACAAACACAGACCCAGGTCTGAACCACATCCCCCAAAAGCTGCAGACTTAACTGAAGACAGCTTAGAAAGTGCTCCTGTCTCTAGCACCCAGACACTCAGCTCCCAATGGGATCCAAACCCCAAATAAATCCATTTTACTCTGTATAAAGCTTATACAAGGTAAACTCATAAATTGTTCACCCTTTATAACACTGAGAGAGAGATGCACAGCTGTTTGCTCCCCCAGGAATTAATTACTGACTCTGGGTCAATTAATAAGCAAAAAGTGATTTTATTAAGTATAAAAAGTAGGATTTAAGTGGTTCCAAGTAAAAACAGACAGAACAAAGTAAATTACCAAGCAAAATAAAACAAAAACACGCAAGTCTAAGCCTAATACAGTAGAAAACTGATTACAGATAAAATCTTACCCTCGGAGATGTTCCAATGAGCTTCTTTCACAGTCTGGGCCCAATCTTTTCCCCAGTACAGTTCTTGGTAGCTAGGGGATTTCTCATGACTGTAGCTCCCTTTGTACTGTTCCACCTCTTTTTATATACCTTTGGTACAAGGCAGGAATCTTTTCTCTCTTTGGGTCCCCTCCTTCTAAATCAGGGATCTCAAACTCAAATGACCATGAGGGCCACATGAGGACTAGTACATTGGCCCGAGGGCAGCATCACTGACGCCCCCGCCCCCACTCCACTCCTTCTATGGGGCCCCGCCTCTTCCCACCCCTTCCCTGCCCCCATTCCAGCCCCTTCCCCCAAGTCCCCACCCTAGCTCTGCTCCCTCCCTGTCCCAACCCCTTCCCCAAATCCCCGCCCCGCCTCTTCTCCGCCTCCTCCCCATAGCGCGTGTCTCCCCGCTCCTCCCCCCCTCCTAAAAAGCGCAGCGAAATAGCTGTTTGGCGGTGGGAAGCACCTGGAGGTAGGCAGAGGAGCAGGGACGCGGCGCACTGGGGGGGGGGAGGGGAGCTTGGCAGCCGTAGGAAATAACTTGGGGGGGCACAGCCCGCAGCCACATGTTTGAGATCCCTGTTCTAAATGGAAAGGCATCATTTTAAGATGGATTCCAGTACCAGGTGACATGGTCACATATCCTGTGAGACCCCAAGCATAGATTTTTTTCAAGAAGTAGTCATGCCAAACAAACCTAATTTCCTCCTTTGGCAGGTTTACTGGCCTAGTGGATGGGGGGAAAGCAATAGATGTGGTATATTTTGATTTTAGTAAGGCTTTTGATGCAGTCCCGCATGACATTTTCATAAGCAAATTAGGGAAATGTGGTCTAGATTAAAATACTATAAGGTGGGTGCACAATTGGTTGAAAGACTAATCAAAAAGATGGTTTGCTGTCAGACTGGGAGGGTATATCTAGTAGGGTTTCACAGGGGTCTGTCCTGGGTCCAATACTAGTCAATATTTTCATTATAATTTGGATAATGGAGTGGAGAGTATGCTTATAAAATTTGCAGTTGACCCCAAATGGGTTGGGGTTGCAAGCACTTTGGAGGACAGGATTAGAATTCAGAACCTGACAAATTGGCGAATTGGTCTGAAATCAACAAAAATAAATTTAAAGACAAGTGCAAAGTACTACACTGAGACTTTTCTTACACTAGCACTTTTGTTGGCAAAATTTTTGTCGGTCAGGGTTTTGAAAAAACATGCTCCTGACCGACATAAGTTTCACCAACCAAAAATGCCAGTGTGGACAGCACTATTTTGGTAGGAGATGCTCTCCCGCCGACATAGCTACTGCTTCTTGTTGGGGTGGTTTATTTATGCTGGTGGGAGAGCTCTCTCCCTCCAACATAGAGGAGCTATACAGGAGACCTTACAGCGGTGTAGCTGCAGTGGTACAGCTGTAAGATCCGTAGTGTAGAGACAGCTTTAGGAAGGAAAAATCCTTCCTGAGGATTTTTCACAGCTACAAAATGGGGAATAAGTGGCTAGGCAGTAGAACTGCTGAAAAGGATCTGGGTTAGGGCGGTCAATTAATCACGTGAGTTAACTGCGATTAAGGCAAAAAAATTAATCATGATTAAAAAAATTAATCGTGATTAATCGCACTGTTAAACAATAGAATTCCAATTGAAATTTATTCAATATTTTTGGATGTTTTTCTACCTATTCAAATATATTGATTTCTATTATAACACAGAACACAAAGTGTACAGTGCTCACTTTATATTATTATTTTCGATTACAAATTTGCACTGTAAAAATGATGAACAAAAAGTTTTTTTCAATTCACCTCATACAAGTACTGTAGTGCAATCTCTTTATCATGAAAGTGCAACTTATAAATGTAGATTTTTTTTAAACATAACTGCTCTCAAAAACAAAACAATGTAAAACTTTAGAGCCTACAAGTCCACTCAGTCCTACATCTTGTTCAGCCAATTGCTAAGACAGACGAGTTTGTTTACATTTACAGGAGATAATGCTGCCTGCTTCTTGTTTACAATGTCACCTGAACGTGAGAACAGGTGTTCACATGACACTTTTGTAGCCGGCGTTGTTGCAAGATATTTACGTGCCAGATATGCTAAACATTCGGATGCCCCTTCATGCTTCGGCCACCATTCCAGAGGACATGCTTCCATGCTGATGATGCTCGTTAAAAAATAATGAGTTAATTAAATTTGTGACTGAACTCCTTGCGGGAGAACTGTATGTCTTTGTCTCTGTTTTACCCACATTCTGCCATATATTTCATGTTATAGCAGTCTCGGATGATGACCTAGCACATGTTTGTTTTAAGAACACTTTCACAGCAGATTTGACAAAATGCAAAGAAGATACCAATGTATCTAAAAATAGATACAGCACTCGACTCAAGGTTTAAGAATCAGAAGTGCCTTCCAAAATTTGAGAGGGAGGAGGTGTGGAGCATGCTTTCATCCGTCTTAAAAGAGCAACACTCAGATGCGGAAACTACAGAACCCAAACCATCAAAAAAGAAAATCAACCTTCTGCTGGTGGCATCTGACTAATACTTAGATTTACAAAGCCAGCATAAAATAGCTTCTTTCATACCTTACTGGTTACTCAGAAGTCCAAACACCACAGTTCCCTTAAAGCAGTAGTTCTCAAACTTTTGTACTGGTGACCCCTTTCACATAGCAAGCCTCTGAGTGCGACCCCCCCCCCCTTCAATATATAAAAAAGTGTTTTTAATTTATAACACCATTATAAATGCTGAATACAAAGCAGGATTTGGGGTGGAGGCTGACAGCTTGTGACCCCCCATGTAATAACCTCACAACCCCTTGAGGTGTCCTGACCCCCAGTTTGAGAACCCCTGCCTTAAAGTGATCCAGCCTCAGGCCTCCATCCAGATACCCACGTCAGAGATGATGAAAATTTCTGTAAATCTTATTTCATCCTATACAAGAAAAGGTTCTACCAATCCCGAAGGATCGGACACATTACCTCCCAGGTTAATGCATGTTTCAGATCTTACCCAAATACACGCTACAGCCAATTCTTATTAACTAAACTAAAATTTATTAAAAAACAAAAGAGAGAGAGTATGGTTAAAAGTTCAATATACATACAGACATGAGATCAATTAGTTGAGGTTCAGATTCACAGCAGAGATGGTGAGCTTTGTAGTTGCAAAGAGTTCCTGTAGAGTTCAGATCGTAGGTCATAGTCCAATGTCCAAATCTCACATTCAGGGCGTACCAGCATATTCAGGGCGTACTAAGTCTTGCAACTCAAAATTCCCCTGATGAAGTCTAAGCAGATCTGAGATGACAGAATCAGGACCCAAGGATCTTTTATACAATTTCATGTCCTCTTTGACAAGTTGGGAGTTCCTCTGGGAACAAAAGGTCATTAGGATGACTTTGAAGGAGGTCCATCACCGGTACTTAGCTATATGGATTAACATAAGGCCATTTGCTTGTTCCTCCACCATTCACAGTACATTTCAAAGAGGGATGAATACGAGATATCCCATATTTACAATTCATTTAAATGATAGGATGTTCTTTTGACGTCTGAATTATCAGAATATAGCATAGACAGGGACTGTTGACTACTTTGTCGACCCGACTCATACATATGTAAATACACAAAAACACAAACATTATCTTCCCATGTGTCTTTTGAGGGTTTTTTATTTTGCAGGATGTTTAATCCTTTCTAGCCATGCGTCACACAAGCAGAACCCATCATCAGAATGGACGCATATCCTATGGAATGGTGGTTGAAGATGAAGGGACATATGAATCTTTAACACATCTGGCATGTAAATATCTTGCGACGCCGGCTACAAAAGTGCCATGCAAACGCCTGTTCTCACTTTCAGGTGACATTGTAAACAAGAAGCGGGCAGGATTATCTCCTGCAAATTGTAAACAAGTTTGTCTGTCTGAGTGATTGGCTGAAAGTAGGACTGAGTGGACTTGTAGGCTCTAAAGTTTTACTTTGTTTTATTTTTCAATGCAGTTATTTTTTGTACATAATTCTACATTTGTAAGTTGCACTTTCATGATAGCGATTGCACTACAGTACTTGTATGAGGTGAATTGAAATACGATTTCTTTTGTTTTTTACAGTGCAAATATTTGTAATCAAAAATAAATATAAAGTGGGCCTATACACTTTGTATTCTGTGTTGTAATTGAAATCAATATATTTGAAGATGTAGAAAACATTGAAAATATTAAAATAAATGATATTCCATTGTTTAACTACACAATTAATTGCACGATTAATTTTTTTAATTGCTTGACAGCCCTAATCTAGGTGTTATAGTGGATTACAGATTGAATGTGTGTCAATGTGATTCAGTTGTGGAAAGGGCTAATGTTGTTCTGGGATGTACTAACAGGAATGTAGTATGTAAGACACAGGAGGAAATTGTGCTCTGCTCTGGTGAGGCTACAGCAGGAGTACTGTGTCCAGTTAAGGCACCACATGTTAGGAAAGATGTGGACAGATTGGAGAGAGTCTGGAGGAGAGCAACACAAGTATTAAAAGGTTTAGAAAACCTGACCTATGAGGAAAGGTTTGTGTGGGGGGTTTTTTTGTTTGTTTTTTTTAAGGGTATATTTAGTCTTGAGAAAAGAGTCTGGGGGGAGACTTGATAAGTCTTTAAATATGTTAAAGGCTGTGAGAAAGAGGACTGTGATCAATTGTTCTCCATGTCCATTCTAGGTAGGACAAGAAGGGATGGGTTTAATCTTCAGCAAGGGAGATTTAGGTTAGATACTAGGAAAACATTTTCTAACTACATAGTTAAGTTCTGAGATAGGCTTTCAAGGGAGATTATGGAATCACCATCATTGGAGGTTTTAAAGAACCGGTTGGATAAACACCTGTCAGGGATGAACTAGGTTTACTTGATCCTGCCTCAGCTCAGGGACTGGATTTGATGACCTCTTAAGATCCCTTTCAGTGTTACATTCCTATGATTTTATGACATATTCACCAATTTCACCTTTTTTGTGTGTATATTTTTGTGCATCTGTAGTTGGTCAAATATTAGTACAAATAATGTCAAATATTTGACAATTTGAGTTGCTCAAGTACTAAGTTTAAAAAAGAATGTAACAAAACAATATACCACACTGTTCCGTTTCAGGTATGTATCGTGCGTATAGGCGTAAAGTCCAGTCCCCACCATAGTCACAGTAGCTTCTCCATAGTAAAGGTTGCAGGGACTGTCCCATTTTAAGTCTAGATTAAAAACAAACCATTTCATTTCTTTTTGGGGTGGGACTTTCCAGCCAAGATTTGTAAAACTTCCAGAGCAATGGCGTCCATCTGGAGCTGTTGGAAGAGGCTATGTGTGCACGGGGAGAGTGGGGATTGCAAGTTTCTTAGCTAGGAGCAAAAAGAGGTTACAGCAGTGTTTGCAAATAGCTTGCCCTTAAATCGCTACTGCTGGTGCAATGGATTCTTGAAGCGAAATGCATGTGACGTATGAGAGAAGATTTAATTTAGAAATAGCCAATGTTCAGATTAGCTAACCTTTTTAGCTGCAGCAGAATGTGCTAGTGGATGTGTGCCAGGTGCCAATGCATCTCTTAATGTTAATACCTGCTACTAGCTTTACATTGCAGTGATTTTAAACAGGCAGCTGTCGGCTTATTTGGGAATCATACAAATTCATATGCCAACTGAAAGCTTAGATCTCTAGTTATGGTTCATGTGGCAGGTCCCACTCCTCTCTCTGTCCCTTGCTTCTGGGCCCCCCTCCCCTCCCTGGGGCTGTGTGCGCAGACACACCTGGGCAGCAGCCTGCACTGTCAGGGCAGTGAGTGGGAACCAGCCCCCAAACTTCCCCACAGCCTCCTGAGGATCCCTTATTCCTGCCTCCTGGGTGCAGTGTGGGACGGGATCTGCGATCCCCAGGGAGTGCTGGGGATGCACTTCACCGCTTAGCAGCAGCCAGGCAGAAGTGTGTCTGTTCTTCCTCTGAAACCTACATTTTATGTCAAATATCAAAACAAACAGACAAAAATAAATAAAAAACCAACCAAACAAAAACGCCTTCACTGAACATCCCATTCTAAATATTAAGACTTGCAAAGTTTCATTTTAATAGCTTGACAGCCCTGGAGACTGATGTCCTAATTATCCTCGGAACAGGTGCACATGGGCATTTTCCTGCCAATGTGCCTCAGTCTAAAAGTGGAGAGCCCAATTCTCAGATGGTAGTTCGGTATAAAGCCTTCTCACATGGCAATCATTCTACTGGGATAGCAGTTTATGTACTCATCTGTTCTTTATGGGCACCTGAGTCCTATCAGTAGCACCGTCACAATTAGGAAATGGTGGGCAGTAGAGTTTTCCCAAAGTGCAACACATTTGTAGGGCTAGAGCAGGGGTCGACAAGCTTTGGGAAGTGGTGTGCCATTAATTTAAGGTTTCGCTCATCCCGCTGCTGGTCTGGGGTTCCGTAATCCAGGCCGGCAGCGGGCTGAGCGGGGCTGGCAGCCAGGACCCCGGCTGGCAGCAGCGTGCCACTAAAAATCAGCCTGCGTGCCGCAGGTTGCTGACCCCTGGGCCAGAGTGTCAACCGGGGACGGACGGACAGGCACTAAGCACTCTGGGATAGGGTTACTTTGACTTGGGTCTGTGCACTGCAGTGTGGATACTAGAGTCCTGGGTTCGAGCATGGATCAGAAAATCCTTAACCTAGGGTTAAAATGCAGTGTAGACATTCAAGCCCAGAGTTCCTGGACACAGGTCAGCTGACTCAAATTCCACTAACCCTGGGCTTACATTACTGTGTAGATATTCCCTAAAGCTCATTCTCAATTTAGGAAAAAGAAAATGTAGCTTTTCCTTCTTGGGAGGGATTCTCAGAGGTTTTGTTCCTCAGCTCTCTCTAAGAGAGAAGTAGGTCACTTGAATTTTAGAATTACTATTCAGTTTGAAGATTTTTCTACTATTCATGCATTTAACTTCTTCTTTTGTTTGTCACTCTGGTTCTCCTTTCAAACCCAGTTACTGATGTACGTTTTGGCCTCCAGCTTAAATAGCACTGAAGATAAATTTTCCAGATGCTGCAGTAAATGAGCCAAATTGTCTCTAGAGTATAACAGAGTTCTAGCGTAATTTTAGACTGTCATTAGAATAAGAAATGAGACTCTGCTTGCATCAAAAAGTTTGGCTTAAGGTTTGATCATAGCTTTGACTACTTTAATGGTATCAATTCTAACTCCATGGATGGATGGATGTTAAGCTTTATGCACATCACAACCTCCTGGGCCTGTTTCTGAAAATGCTCCTTCACTTTTCCTAAACCATGTGAACTGGGGCTGTGTTGTGGATGCTGCTAAAGAACTAGGCTGAACAAGACACTAACTTTTTTGTTTTGTTTTGTTTTTTTAAAATATTGAGTTTTCTAGCAGTGTGCCTTAAATATGTATTTTTAAGCTTTAGTTATTTTAAGAAATTTTTGTCGTGTTCTGTTCATCTAGTGATTTTTAGAAAGGTTTTCTGTGCAGCTCTGAGCACAACAACATTAAACACCTCTCGTCCCCCAAATCCTTAGCCCAGTGACTGAACGGTGAGGTTTTTGCATGGATATTAGATAGCAAAGCCAGGCAAAGTTGATCGTAATAGTGAACACTGTGTGGGGAGCCCAGTGCAAGAAGGAGACAGTCAAGAGGTTCTGCTCATGTGGGCAGTGGAACACAGCATAGACTTAACGAGAGCTCAAGGTCATCCAGAAGTGCCTGGAAACTTTGCCATGATTGATTCTTCCACAGACACATGCAGACTATGACAAACATTTCTCAGTGGCTTGTTTGAACAAGCAGAGCAGCATCAGGTCTTGTCTCTGCATAGAGAAATCAGATGACTCCTATCTTGGGCAGAGAAGAACTTACTCTTGCTCTGTCTTTTCTGTTGAGGGGAAGCTCTTCGTTGAAACAAACTGGCTAAGCGGGCTGAGCCTTGGCCAGGGAGAGTGGAGCTTTGACCCCATCATAGAGCTGTTTAGCGTGGGCTCTTGTTACTCCCAGCAATGAATCCTGTGCATCCAGTCAAACCACAAAATGAACAGGTATTCCTCCAAAAGGATGCGTGCACGGTGGCAGTAGGTGGATAGCACACTGTTGGTGTCAGGGACTGGGATGTGGGTGATCATTCTTAGTGGTTGGAGCACATGTCAGAACCATCGTCAGAGGCCAGAGCTGAAGTCAGGAATCAGAGCTGAGATTCAGAACCAGGGTACCTAGAGTGAGGCAAGGCAGGAGCAGGGCTTTGGAGCAAGGCTGGAAATAAGCAGGGCCAGAAGATATCACAGCCATGGGTGAATGATGAACTGCTGCTACTAGTAGGCTTAAGACCCAGTCTGCTGACTCTTACAACCAATCAAGCTGCGTAGCCAGTTAGGCCAGCTCCACTCATTAGGTTGCTTGGAGTTTGGCTCTACTGCAGGCCTTGAATACATGGTGAACAATTGATCAACATCCTCTTTATAACCATGTTTTACATACTTTAAAACTGTTAGTGCCCCCCCCCCCCACCCCGCTCATTTGAGTAAACATGCCCAGTTCTTTCAACCTTTCCTCATAGGTCATGTTTTGTAAACCTCATTTTTGTTGCTCTCCTCTGGACTCTCTCCAGTTTGTCAACATCTTTCTTAAGGAATGGTGGCTGAAACTGGATGTCGTACTCCATTTGAGGCTTCACCGGTGCTAATTAGAGCGGAACAATTACCTCCCGTATCTTACTTACAACACTCCTGTTAGCACATCCTGCTAGTACTACTAGACATACACGATGAAGACCTACCACTAGAGCTTGATGTTGATTTAGGAGATGTTACAGTGGAAGAAGTTTGAAAAGCCATCAGTAAACTCAAAAATGAGAAAGCAGATGGAAAGGATAATATTACTGGAAAGATGCTTAGAGCAAGTGATGAAATAGCCCTCCAGACTTTCTTTGGTTTTGCTTGGAATGAAGAAAAAGAATTCAACTCAGTGGAAGAGAGGCCTTATAGTAAAATTGCCAACAGCAGTAACTGAAGAGGAATCACATTACTCTCAGTGCCTGTGAAAATCACGTGCCGCATCCTGAAAAGTATCAAGAAACAAATTTACCTTCAACCTAGAGAGGAACAAGCAGGTTTTAAACTATTGGGGTCATGTGCAGATCATATTGATATGTCGGAGAACAATATGGAACAACGTATGGAGAAACAAGCACCTCTTGTAATAAAATTTATAGATTTCCGGAAGGTGTTTGACAGCGTACAGAGATGCAGTCTTTGGAGAATTATGGCATTCTATGGAATACCAGCAAAATAATTAGAATAGTCAAGGATCTACATGATAATGCCATATGTGCAGTCAGATGGTGACATCAGCCAATGGTTTTCAGTGACAGCTGGAGTAAGGCAAGGATGTACTATGTCCCCACTATTGTTTGCACCGGTCATTGACTATGTCATGAGGAAGGTAACCACAGAAGGCAACTGACAAATTTTATGGACAAATTATAAAGCACAATTGGATGACCTTGTTTTTGCTAATGACATTGTCTTGCTTAAACATATTGCTTAATGGAAGAACAAGACACAGCTTTTGGCAGATACAGCAAAATAAATTGGTTTGTTCATCAACAAGGGGAAGACAAAATATATGGCTATCAATGTTCCAAAAGTAACCATGAGACTGGACGAACTAATGCTAAATAAGTAAATCATGTTACCTATCCGGGGGGAGAGAGAGACAATAGTGACGCCATGCTAGATGTCAAGTTATGAATATCAAAAGCAGCAAACAACTTTCATAAATTTGAAAAGATTTGGAAAAGTAGCATGATTCTCACACACACACACACACACACACACACACACACAAAACAACAACAATTAACACTAGCCTCCTGCCTTTGTGGAGCAGAGTCCTGGAAATCGATTGATAAGGAGATCAACTCATTCCAAAGTAATTGCCTTCCGAGAGAGAACTTCTTGCAACATCAGAAATTGTAAGTAGAGCAAACAAATCTAAAGCATCGAATAGAGTAAGAAGATAACAATGGACCCTTCTTCTGCTCCTTGTAAACCAAAACTGCTAACTGTTCTGGGAATGTGCTTCACTTCAGACTTGTGCTGCGTGCACATCTACATTGAATGCTATTTTGATGCTAACACACTAACTTGACTTAGTTTAACCCTTGTGTAGACACCCTTAAATCCATTTTAAAATGGCTTGCATTGATGTAGTGTCACTCAGTAAGGAATCAATTTAATTTAAGAGAGACAGGGTGGTTGAGGTAATATCTTTTATTGGACCAACTTCTGTTGGTGAGAGAGACAAGCTTTTGAGCTACACGGAGCTCATTGGGTCTGGGAAAGGTACTCTGAGTGTTACAGCTAAATACAAAGTCAAACAGATACTTTAGCATAAGCAGTTAGCACATATTCTAAGGCAGTGTTTCTCAACCTTTTTGATATCAGAGACCGGCTTGCTGCCTTCCTAATCCGTATCAGAGAGATCTCCGGGACCGGCGCTAGTCCACAGACTAGTCATTGAGAAATACTGTTGTAAAGGACATTCAAGGAGAAGTGGCCTGTCAATGCCCCTGCAGTCATACGACAAAAAGAGGGGGTTAATGGATTACAGATTGTTGTAATAAACCATAAATCCAGTATCTTTACTAAGACCATGATTTTTAGTGTTCAGTGAATTTATGAATTTAAGCTCCCAGGCTCATCTTTTGAAAGTGTTGTGGAGGTTGCCTTTGAGGCTGAGGACTGAGCAGTCGAGCCCCGCATATCTGCAGCTATCCGCATCCACAGATATCTGTTGACCATGTTTGTGGCTCGGATGCGGATACAAATTTTGTATCCCCGCAGGGCTTTACTGATAGGTCAGATATAGAGTGATCACTTTGTGAAAAGTTTACACCCAAGAATGATAGGGTGTGTTTGTCTTTTATCATTTTCCTTTGAGTTCATTAAAAAACATAGTGGTTGTCTATCTGGTTTCACCTGCATAGTTGTTGTTGGGGCATTTAATGCACTGGGTAAGGTATATCCCACGTTGTGATGGGCACGTGTAGGACCCATGGATCTTGAAAGGTGTGTTGGGGTGTTGATCATTGTGGCAGTAGAGATACGTCTGCAGGTTTTGCATCTGTTGTTCTGGCAGGGTCTGGTGCTGCTTTGAGTTGGTCTGTCCAGGTCTGTGAGAAGCTTGCTTCTGATGATGATCTTGGAGAGATTGGGGGGTTGTTTGAAAGCCAGAAGAGGGGTTTCAGGAAACACTTCTTTCCGGATGGGGTCCCCATCAAGCATGGGTTATAGTTTGCTGATACCCCGATGGGTTCTAGTGTGGAGTGGTAGGTGACAACTAGGGGTATATGGTCAGAGGGAGCTTTATTTCTATACTGAAGCAGATGCTTTCAGGGTATTTGGGTGGCCCGTTCCATGATGCAATCTACTTCTCTGGTGGACTGTCCTTGTTTGGTGAAGGAGGTTTTAAGTGTGTTAAGGTGTATATCCTGGACTTTCTCCTTGGAGCACATTCTGTGGCATCTTGAGTGCCTGGCCCCTAGATAACAGAATTCTCTCTGGAACACTCCCACACTGGCATCAACTTCCTGGACGCCACAATCAGCTTTGACAATGGAACTCTACAGACAACTATATACAAGAAACCCACAGATCACCGCACCTACCTTCTTAGATCCAGTAACCACCCCAACACACCAAGACAGCTGTTATCTACAGCCAGATACTCTGAAACCACAGTATGTGCTCTGAGGAGGAAGCCTGGGATATACACCTTATCATACTTTAAAACTGCCTTCACCAAACAGCTACTTATGCTAAACTTGTATGCTAAACTATGTGTTTGATCTTGTATTTAGCTATACTACTCAGAGAACTTTCCCCAGACCTAAGGAAGAGCTCTGTGTAGTTCAGAAGCTTGTGTCTCTGACCAACAGAGGTTGGTCCAATAAAAGATATTACCTCACCCATCTTGTCTCTCTAATGTCCTGGGACAGACACAGCTACAGTACACTGCATACAATAATTTAATTTAAATCATTCTGTGCCAGGTTTAGTTTAGTATAGGTATCCATGCAGAAATCTTGCACTAACTTAGCTAAATTGGTTTTTAAACCTGTTCTAGTTAAACTGATGCAACTGTGTGTAGACAAGACCTTACTGGACTAAAGACAGATGAAAAATACATCTAGATTTTCCTAATGTGACTCTTGTATGCAAGCAATTGGTGTAGTTCCCACAAGGATGCGGTATGATTGCAAATGGAAGGATAGTTGGCTTTGAGACCATCTCTAGGATGTGGTTCACTCTACAAAAAAAGTTGGATTTGAAACACTGTTTAGATCTAAGGATATATATTGAAAACAGCCTTCACTTGGCAAATGAAGAACAGCATTTGTTTCTGAAGACTAGGTGGAAGGTGTGAACGCTGAACAGTGGCTAACTAGATACTGGAATTTGCCTACTACAGCTGAGCCTGCTGCCCTTAATATACACCCAGAGCTACCTTCACTGTCAAGATGTCTGCTTCCTGTTTTATTGTATCTAATACCTCCATTTTTAGAGGCATACACATCTCTGCAATTGGATTCTCCCTACTCTGCAGTTTTCTCTTAAACTCTTTAGTCCCTAAACTAGGGGCTCTCTCTAGTTGTCAGCAGTGTCCATCAGGGTATTAATGATCAATGGTGATGCACTGGCTCAGAATTAAATGGCAGCATTAGTGGGGGATTTCTGGCTGCCCGTGGGGGGAAGAAGCTTTAAAGAAGATGAGGGTCGTTAATGTGAATGAGTTCTTTGTGTTTGACAGAGGTACTGTTACATCTGGCTCTTGCTGGCACTAATGTGAGGAAGCAGACAGCTACTGAGCAAACTTCCTGCATAGGGTTCGTAGTTCACCTTAATGCTGCCCTGCAGTGACTCCTGCTCTTCCAGGTCTGGACCTCTGGGCAGACTTTGGTAGTCACACTGAATTGTGTAGGAGTCTCATGATGTGGGTGAATGGTCACTGAGTATTTAGGAAAACCCAAGACTGGACATCTGGGTGCAGATTTGAACAGGATTGTAGACGTGAAAGATTCTCATGCTGTGCCACTGAGACCACTAAAACTCACACCTGGGGAATATTCAGAACTCTTGCTTGAGTGAGTTTAGCCTGGTAGCTTGTTGACATAAGAGTTCATTAGGCACTCCAGCTGGGCAGCATTTCTATATCTGGGCCCAGATGTTGAGTTCAGGTTTGAACCCAGGCCTGGAGTTCAGACTGTGCCGTGTATATTTGTAACGCACCATCCACAATGGAGCCACAGTGTGATCGGCTTCTAGGTGCTACCACAATAGAACTGTTCAAGTATTGATATTGGGCAGTTAGGTTGTACAGTGATTCGAGCTCCTCCTTGCCTATATCTGGTGCTGTCCAAGTAGAGAGTAAAGACCCACTGGCAAGTAGGAAAAGAGTTGTATTATTTCAGAGATTTTTGTACCATAAAAGTTACTGTCCTGAAGATAAAAATTTCAAGGTAATCTATGTTGATCCTTTGAGGTAGGCAAAATTAACAAGGGACACCCCCCCACATACATCCCCTGTGAGGAACAAGGAGGTGCTAGAAAAGAGAAGATCGGAGAGAACTCTTCACTTTTAGTGTGCAGTGATTTGTCATTATATCAGATGAGGAAGTTGCATTCTCCTCTTTTCAGATGACTTATTGGAACAACACATTCATAGAGTATGGAACATGTGCCTATTCCTAAGCCCTAATAAAGCAACTTAATACTTTTTCAGAAAGTCTTATTTTTTTTCTTTTGGGGACTAATGATGAATGAGACTTGTAGGAAGGATAGAAGACTCATCTGGTCTTTTACATTCATACAAACACAAAATCCTACTACTACACCCTTGCAATATTTAAGAATAATCCTCCATGCAGGGACCCACAAACTTTTCACCCTTTTAGACTGAGAAAGTACACCGCTACCCCGATGTAACGCGACCCGATAGAATGCGGTAAAGCAGTGCTCTGGGCGGGTGGGGCTGCGCACTCCTGTGGATCAAAGCAAGTTTGATATAACGCGGTTTCACCTATAACGCGGTAAGATTTTTTGGCTCCCGAGGACAGCGTTATATCGAGGTAGAGGTGTATCTACATTTGCCTTAATTCATAATTAAAATGAATGTTTTACCCCGTCAGCTCATTGCCAGAAAATGTCAGCTAGATCCGTCCTGAGCATTCTAGATCTGGGACTACTCTCTCATGTAAGGTCAGATGGGTTATCTATCCCGTAGTGCCCTGCAACGTTTTCTTAAGTTTACCTCCATTAGAACAGCCAAAGAACATTCTGCCAATACTTTCACAGGCGATTATCTGAGCCTACCTCTCCCTGTTGAGATCTCAAACATAGTGGTGCTGCTTTTGTGGATTCTAGTTTTTCTTATACTTGCTAACGCATGGAGAACCCAGGATCGGTGATCAAGGCTAGGTATGCGGGCACCACAAGAAGCTGCTCCAGGGGCTAGCCTTTGTCATTCTATTCACAGATCTGGAAGGTACACTTGAGCTTAATACTCAGTTTGTAACTTGCCAAAATAAGATGGCAGACTCATTGATTCTGTAACTGGCAAAAAAAAAAAAGTTTCTGCTCCCACCTTTGACTAATAAGTCTCCATACTGTATGCCAGGGGATACCAGCCCTAATCCATCCTGGGAGACTGCACCGGATGGGGTAATTTCTGGGGAAAATAGAGTTCCCCTGTTATACTAACTATAAAGCAGTGACTACCACCTGCTGGTATCCTTACCAATACTTCTAGGTCATGGCTGTAACTTCAGGTTTCTCCTCCCTATTTTTTAATAGTGAGCTTTGGTGCTGGGCCCCAGTGCATAATTGCTGCCCTCCTTCCTCTCATTCAGTTGTGCGTGCTCTAACAGAGTTTAGATTGGTCCAAATCTGGTACTGCAAGAGCAGACCAGACTCCACTGAGGGCTAGTTTGCCTAGTTGAATGGGAAGTGGTGGGTACTGACTGGCCCAAAGGAGATATTTAATGTAGAAAACAGCTGCCCTGAAATACTGGGGATCACCGCCTTGTGGTTATTGGTAGAGGTGTAGCTACAGAGAGGGTGACTGTAGCTTTGCTCTTTGGGACACCAGAGGAAGCAACTTATTCCCCAGTGGCCATCACCGAGTGGCACAATCAAAGGCTCCATTCTCCATTGCCACTGTGCCAGAGAAGTGCAGAAGCTCCTTAAATACAGCTGTGTGTGACATCTGCAGTCATGCTCTAGATGGCTGCTATATTGCAGCAGCATAGATCTGGTCGTCTAAAAGCCCCGTGAGAGTTATGTTCTTGGCTGGCTGTTCACTGTAAGGCTGTAGTCTAAGACTGGTTTAACTCTGTTATTTACATATGAACACAGCGTTTGGTTGCTCTTTCGTGTCAGAAGGGGCGACTTGACTACAGTCTTTAAGTATCTACATGGGTAACAAATATTTAATAATGGGTGCTTCAGTGTAGGAGAGAAAGCTATAACAAACATACATGACCCAATGGCTGGAAGTTGAAGCTAGACAAATGCGGACTGGAAATAAGGTGTACCTTTTTAATGGTGCGAAGAATTAACCATTGACACAGTTTACCAAGGGTCGTGGTGGATTCTCCAGCACTGACCACTTTTAAATCAAGATGGGATGTTTTCTAAAAGATCGGCTGAAGGAATTACTTTGGGTCAGGTCTCTGGCTTGTGCTCTACAGGAGGTCAGTCTAGATGATCACAATGGTCCATTCTGGCCTTGGAATCTATGAACTGTTCTTTCTGACTTTCTTTTACAGTCACTGGCTCTGGCGGAGGATTCAGAATGGGAGACAAGCCTATTTGGGAGCAGATTGGATCCAGTTTTGTACAACATTACTACCATATATTTGATACAGACAGGACCCAGTTAGGATCCCTGTATGTAAGTACCTAATGAAGGGGGGTGAGGGCCCTCTACCACTTCTTAAATCTGCCTCTCTCCTGTGGGAGGAGGGTTCTCATAACCCTTATCAGATTTCATTGATGTTTATCTTAAACTCTTGCACTGGAAAAGCTGATGTTTTTTTTCTCCCCAAATCCAAAATGTTAGTCATCTCAGTCACACTTCCTGGATTATTTATTCCCTGCCCCTCTCGCGTCTAGCTCTTCTTCTTAGCATTGCCTGCCTGCTTCGTGCAGCTGCTCTCATAATAGCACCAACTGGTGGTAGGTTGTGACAGCACCATAGGTTGTCCCATGATGAAACCTCTGTGTAAAAGCCACATGCTTTTGTTTTGTTTTGCTAGTTAGTGGGGTAAACTGAATTAGGTAAGTTTGGGAACTCAAAGATGGAACTGAACTGGGGATATCAGGGTCAGCATCTATAAACCCAAGAATATGCTGGGAGCAGGACAGCAGCTGTTTTTGTTATGGGAAAGGTAAATGTGCACTCCATGATCTCAAGACTGTGCCACAGCCAGCATTATGCCTAGGGCCCTACCGAATTCACGGTCCATTTTGGTCAATTTCGTGGTCATATGATTTTAAAAATTGTAAATGTCATGATTTCAGCTATTTAAATCGAAAATTTCACGGTGTTGTAATTGTAGGGGACCCAAAAAGGAATTGGGGGATTGCAAGGTTATAGTGTGGGTGGAGTTTGAAGTATGGCTACCCTTACTTCTGTGCTGCTGCTGGTGGCAGCGCTACCTTAAGAGCTGGGCAGCTGGAGAGCAGTGGCTGCTAGCTGGGAGCCCAGCTCTGAAGGCAGAGCTGTCTCCAGCAGTAGCGCAGAAGTAAGGATGGCATGGGATGGTATTGCCACCCTTACTTCTGCACTGATTCTGGTGGGGCGTTGCTGAGCTGGGCCCTCAGTCAGCAGCCACCACTCTCCGGCCACCCAGCTCTGAAGGCAGCAGCGCAGAAGTAATGGTGGCAGTACTGCAACCCCCCCTAAAATAACCTTGCAACCTCCCAGCCAACTCCCTTTTGGGTCAGGACCCCCAATTTGAGAAACGCTGGTCTCCCCTTTGAAATCTGTATAGTATAGATAAAAGCACACGAGACCAGATTTCACGGTCCGTGATTCAATTTTCATGGCCGTGAATTTGGTAGGGCCCTAATTATGCCTGAACAGCCTATCCGTGTTCATTTTCCATTCAAGCACAGAGTGGAGCCATGTCTGAGGTCTAGCTACTCTCTACTCGGTTTTGCCTTCTGTGACTCTCTTTGCCTATAGGCTGGTGCCAGGGAAGCTCCCTGTACACCAGGTGGTGAACAGTGGCATAGGGAAATTGTTGTACCTCACATCCAGGCTTTCCATTCCCACTGTGGGCTTTCCTTTTGCTGGGTGCATAGGAAGCAGGCTTAGACCTCGCAATCAGATGGAGCTTGGGAAGTCCCAGCTGTGCCTGGTAGCTGCAGCATGTGGTTCTCAGGCTTCATAGAATCATAGACTATCAGGGTTGGAAGGGACCTCAGGAGGTCATCTAGTCCAACCCCCTGCTCAAAGCAGGACCAGTTCCCAACTAAATCATCCCATGCTGTATTTCGCTTCCGAGCACAAGAATTGAAAATTTTACTCCTGACTTGCTCCAAATTATTTTGTGGGGGTCCCCAGATTAAACCCCTCTGGAGCTGTCCAGCTCCCATCTCCACCATAGCCACTCCTCAGCCAAAGCGTTAGCGGGGTGGAGAAAACTACTGAAGTAACAAAGGTGGCGAGACTAGGACGTGTATGCTCTGGTGCTCCCCCTTCAACTGTGCATTGGTGGACGCCCCTTCACCCAGCAACAGGACCCAGGTTGCAACTTCCTCCTGCAAGCAGGCCAGAGTGGCTATTTCAGAACAGGCCCAATGGAGGTGGCACTGGTAGGGCTTTGAGGGCACCACTTCCACCATGAGCAGTGCCTGCCCCATGCCCTTCACAATGCAGGTATCAGCAGGCATGGTGGATGCCCCAGCTCCTGCATCCTCTGTATAGCAGTTCCACAGAAGATGCATCTATTTTTCCAGAGGATGCACGAGAATTCAGCAGTCTGTCCGAGCTACCACTGCTTCTTGCTCTGCTCCTCTGGCCCCTACTTCAGCTCCCATATCCACTGTCTGCAGGGACCCCCTTACCACAACTTTTCCTGTAGTGATATGTTCACAGACAGTGTCCACAAGGGACCTTTAGGCAGAGCTTTTTCAGCAGTTACATCTTCCTTATGGATCCCTACAGAACATGGGCCCTTAATCACCGAACATTTACGCTTGGTCCTTTTTCCACAAGCAAGGACAGCCAGAATCTTCAGTAGCCAATAGTTTGTCTTCCTCAGATCTCCTGAACTGGGCTCAGCAGTTAGAGGATTGCTCAACAGCTCCTCCACCAGCTCTGCACAGCCAGGGCACGCACTGCTATGACAAGTCCTTCTCATGTGTCCTCTGACAAAAGAAGAACCAAGCCCAAACACATATTTCTCAGGAAATACCCAGAGCCGTCAGACCATGCCAAAAAAGCCAGACTCTTTCCTTTCTCCAGAAATGAAGCAAAGACCAGAAAGGCATCTGAGTCAGTCTGCCCTGTGACCACTTAAAGCAACAGGCGTTTAAAAAAAGTAGACTGAGGCTTTGGTCAGACAGGAACCAAAATGAAGGAGATGGTATTCTGAATCATCATGCCCTCTATGCTGACTCTCAAAGGGCATCAGGAATCTGCGGCTAGAAACGGATTTCATTTTGCTTCTAGTCTGCTTGAGGTCTGGGTTCACACACAACAGAGCCACTCGGCTCATTGTGTGTGTGTGTGTGTGTGCGCGTGCGTGCATTTAAAAAAAATTCTTCACTGAATTTTTGAACAAAGTGTGTGCTATAGACTTTAAGGCCAGAAGGGACCATTATGATCATCTAATCTGACCTCCTGCACATTGCAGGCCACAGAACCTCGCGCTCCCACTCCTGTAATAGACCCATAACCTCTGCCCGAGTTACTGATGTCCTCACATTATGATTTACGGACTTCCAAGTTACAGAGAATCCGCCATTTACACTAGTTTAAACCTGCAAGTGACCTGTGACCCATGCTGCAGAGGAAGGTGAAAAACCCCCAGGCTCTCTGCCGATCTGACCCGAGGGAAAATTCCTTCCTGACCCTAAATATGGCGATCAGTTAGACCCTGAGCATTTGGACAAGACCCAGCAGCCAGACACCTGGGAAATAATTCTCTGTAGTAACTCAGAGCCCTCCCCATCTAGTGTCCCATTACCAGCCATCGGAGATATTTGCTGCTAGCAGTCACAGATCGGCCGCATGCCATTGTAGGCAGTTTTATCATACCATCCCCTCCATAAACTTATCAAGCTCAGTCTTGAAGCCAGTTAAGTTTTTTGCCCCCACTGTTTCCCTTGGCAGGCTGTTCCAGAACTTCACTCCTTTGATTATTAGAAACCTTTGTCTAATTTCAAGCCTAAACTATAGTAACTTGATGGGGGCATGGGACAATGGATGTACAGGTCATCCCCTGAAGCACTTAACAGGCGATCACTTCATCACCCGGACAATTGGGTGGCTAGTGTGGTGTTGGCCATATTTTGAAAGAACAATAAAAAATAGTCTTGTTTGAGCATAAGCCCTCTGAGGCCAGTGTGAGCTGCTTGTTCCTGACTGAATTAGTCCTAAGTGGCAGCTCAACAAGGTACAGGACATGTTTTAAGTACCAATGGATATTGCTGATCTTAGTTATATGAAAGCAGTTTGTTATAGTGATTATGACACTGAAGGGAAAGGACAAGTGTTTCACCAACTTAAATATGAACCACTAGAATAAACAGCTTGGAAGCAACAAGGTGATGTAGTATACTGTGCGGAGTATAGCAGGTCAGATAAAATCATTATCTTCAAAAAAAATTACATCTGTTTTTTATTTACATTTACTTAAGTTACTTTCTTCTCATTTTAGTCTTAAACAACTGAAGTGGCTATTCTGTACTCAATTCTGTAGAATTTGACTTTACACAGAGTTTTCTGTTAGGTTTCACACTTAATGTTCATCAGCACCAAAAAAGACCACCCCCAGGCCATCTTTCTCATCTTTTGTTTTGAGAACACCACAAACTATAACACAAAATTGACAAGGTAATAGCTGGTGCTGTGCTTGTAAGCACTACCATCTTCTGATGTACTGAACAGTCACAAGTCAGAAAGGTTGAAATGCTGCTCCACCAGGGTTTGCAGTGACTGGATGTCTTGTGGATGAAGTGTTTGAAGAGAAGACTGAGGTTTTAGAAACTGAGCATGTGAGTGTCCAAATAGAATCATAGAAATGTGATGCTGAAAGGGACATTGAGAGAACATCAAGTCCAGCTCCCTGCACGGCGGCAGGACCAAGTAAACATAGGCCATCTCTAACAGATGTTTGTCCAACCTGTTCTTAAAAACCTCCGGGGATGGGGATTCCAAAACCTTCCTTGGAAGCCTGTTCCAGAGCTCAGTTACCCTTTCAGGTAGAAATTTTTTCCTCATATCTAACCTAAATCTCCCTTGCTGCAAATTAAACCCATTACTTCTTATCCTACCTTCAGTGAAGATGGAGAACAATTGATCAGTCCTCTTTATAACAGCTCTTAACATATGTGAAGACTGTTATCAGGTCCCCCCTCAGTCTTCTTTTTTCAAGACTAAACAGGCCCAGTTGTTTTAACCTTTCCTCATAGGTCACGTCACCTTTTATCATTTTTGTTGTTCTCCTCTGGACTCTGTCCAGTTTATCCACATCTTTCCTAAAGTGTGGTACTCAGAATTGGACACACTATTCCAGTTAAGGCCCCACCAGTGCTGAGTAGAGTAGGGCAATTACCTCCCATGTCTTACATATGACATTCCTAGTAATACACCCCAGAATATTAGCCTTTTTTGCAAATTGCATCACATTGTTGACTATATTCAATTTGTTCTCCACTATCATCCCCAGATCCTTTTCAGATGGAGCCATATAATGTTTACAAGGAACCGATTGTGTATTATGATTATTGATGAGGCACAAGTTGTTTACTTGTATGACAAGCATTGATATCTCAGCTCATTCACATTTGCATGAGTATTTGACTTCAGCCGCTAGTGATAGTCAAAAGGTCTGCATGGATATAAGTGCCATCTGACTAGTCTTATGACAGCCAATATGGCTAAGATGAGGAAATCTCTGCCAATAACATGGTTGATCTGCACATATGCTAAATTTACTGTCAAGAGACTTTGAAGGAGAGAATATCAGGTCATATTGACTGTGCACTTTCTTTGTCATGCCTCCTGAAGTAAGGTGGAGCACTTCTTCAAAGTGGCCAGTTAATGAAAATCTGCTAACAGTATAGACAGGATGTTGAGTTTTTGCCAGAAGGTGACAAATACTGGTGTGAAGAGGGGTGCTGAGGCCTGGCTTTAGATGTGGATGTCAATAACAGTAGCCCTCAGTGCTGTAGCGAGGAATTCATGTTCAATTGCTGAAATTGTTGAAGTCCTGAAGACTGAATAAATTTACTGACTACAATTGTGGTGCATGTTCTGAAAGCATTATGATGGTGCATTAATGCCATGTCACTTTGTAAAATATGATTGATACCTGCATGTGCCAGTTTCCACTCACAACAGGGCAATTGGCACTTAATGGGTTTCTGCTGACAGTATCTGCTGTAGCAGGCTACTGTTGTCTTTATTTCAGAAAGTTACTTTCTCCAGTGAAATACTGAAAAATGTAACAGCTGTTCAGAGATGGAAATCTCAAGTAAAGAGCCTGGCTGAAAACAAAGAAAGACGACATTGAAAGAAGAGTTGCAACTGTTAACAGCTCCAGTTTCTTCTACTGGTGTTGAATTACCTGTTTTCATCACTCAGCTTAGTGCAATCAGATATTTGCTGGAGAACAGATAGGTCTTCAAAGCTGACTTTCCTTTTTTCCTTATTGAGCATTTAAATTCTGAAAGCCTTAAAAGCACCTTCAGTCAGTTTGAATAATGGGACTCTAAGGTAACTAAATAACAATTTTGGATCCTGGATTGTAATTTTAAAATGTTGCATTATGAAATTAATAATGATAAAACTGTGTGTGTGTGTGTGTTCACAGAAAGCTTTCACAAATTTGAACTTTGTTTTGAAATGCTAAACTATTTTTCTGTGTTAAAATTGCAAGCTTTTTGTAGACACACTGATATTGTACTATTATGGATTTATAAGAAGTTTTGAATAAATATAGTTTTAATGTTCCAGTTTCTTGTGGGCTTCAGATAAGAAATCCTACCATTAATGACACTGAAAACTGCTTTAAAAAACTGCACTTATAATTCAGTTGATTATAAAAATAAAAATTGCAATAGTGCAAATTTTTCAATTAGGTTTTGGCTTCGTAAAGCTCAGTTAAATCACGATTTATTTATTTATTTTAAAAAGGAAGATTGTGTGATTTTTAATGCTCATGCTTCAGAGAATCCAGCTTATTGGGCCATGTCTACACTACTACTTATGTTGGTATAACTTATGTCACTCAGGGGTGTGAATAAGCCACCCTCTGAGCGATGTAAATTACACTGACCTAAGTGCCGGTGTGGACAGTGCCATGTCAGAGGAAGAGCTTCTCCCGCCGACATAGCTATCGTCGCTCATTGGGGGTGGATTAATTAAGTCGACGGGAGAGCTCTCTCCTGTTGGCTTAGAGTGGCTACACTAGAGAGCTTACAGCAGCTCAGCTGCGCCGCTGTAAGCTCCTAGTGTAGCCATAGCCTTGGTCTGACAGGAGATAGTTTCAGAGGATGCAGTCAGAACAAACTTCTAGTGGCCATTTGTTCTGGTGCTCATAATAAGCAGCTTTAGTGGACCACTGAGAGGGCAGGCTTCTTGCCTCTTACAGCCTAAAAGGGCTCAGAAATGGAAGCTGTCTGAATCACTTGAAAACCACCCTGGATGAAGTTTTAGAATGGTTCTCTAGAAAGTTTTCTGCCTTTCCTGGAATGATCTGGGGGCCCCGATAGGACATGTCTATTTCTAATCTCTAAATTTCTGTGATTTGTTAGCATAAATTCTTCATGCTCTCCATCTGTTCTGGGTGTGTCTGATGTCCTTTACTTCTCTTCCTGTCCTCCTTTAGTTTCCAGAAAAAAACACCACCTGCTCTGACACAATTGAAGCAGCTTTTTTGACCGATATATTCTGATTATGAAGTGTCGTCATTACCCAATCCCACAGACCACCAGGAAAAACCAATTACTACTTGTATTGCTCCGTCTGCATTTGTTTTCCCCCCTCTCCCTTTAGGTAACTAATTTCCTTACCTTGTACCCTTGGCAGCCAGTAGTGACTCCTACCCTTATTAACAGTACTGGCAATCCATTGAGTTAGCTACAGGAGGCAGTGCAAGTGTGTAATTGACATAACATAATTAATTGCTCTGTAGAGAACCATGCAAACAGTTACATGCCTCACTTTTCCTAGGGAAGCTGAGTGTAGCCAGTTTGAGCTCTGATAAATCTGTGTGCATGCATAGCATTGGTAAGTCTTCCCTTGCTGGCGTTATTGAAGAGAATTAGTTTATTTACTTTCCCAAGCAGGCTGTGACCAAATTTGTTTTGACTGTTTCAGATTGATGCATCATGCCTTACCTGGGAAGGACAGCAATGCCAGGGCAAAACAGCTATAGTTGAAAAACTCTCCGTAAGTCTATGCAATGTTTTTTTTCTAAACAAAATGTTTTGGGAAACTGCTCTAAAGATCTAAATTGTTTTGCTTCTCACACGGAAGGTAACATTTTCAAAAGTGTCTAAATCACATGTTCAGAAGTGACTGAGAATCTAAACTTTGAAAATGGGTCTTAGGCTCCTGAGTCACTTAGGAACTTTAGAACATATTCCCTAGCACTCTGTGTAGGGAACCTTTCCACTTCTGAGCTATTGCGTAAGACAGGTTCACATTTCTCTTCTGTCACAGGATTCTCTCTCATTGGGCTGTATGGGGTATTCACCTCCCTGAATGTATTCTTTCCTTGGCTCTTCCTGTGATGCACGTTATTAGAAAACACAGTGCAGTCCACTAGTTGAGACTCGCAGCATTGAGATATTCGCTTCTTGGGCTGGCTGGGACATTATTAATGGGACAAGATTCTGCTAGTTCTGTCACTGTTGCTTACTCAGAGGTGAGGACTCAGTGTTCAAATATTGCTTTTATGGGACTTAGATTTCCAGGGTCCTTTGCAACTCACAACTCGAGAGACACTCTGCTGTCCCTTGGGGACACTGCTTGCTTCTAGTGAATCAAGGGCCTGCAGGGATGCAGAATCAATGCTAAACATCCATGTTTGGCATGAAAGTACACCTCTACCCCGATATAACGTGACCCACTGTAACATGAATTCCAATATAACGCAGTAAAGCAGTACTCTGGGGGGGGCTGCGCACTCCGGCGGATCAAAGCAAGTTCGATATAACGCGGTTTCACCTATAACGTGGTAAGTTTTTTTGGCTCCCGAGGACAGCCTTATATCGGGGTAGAGGTGTACCTGCTGCTGCTAACAGATAACATGCAATTCTCTTGTCAAGTGAAAACCAAGTTCCCTAGTACATCTCTAAAGTCTGCAGTCTCCCAGTTTTGTCAGTTTCTGGAGTTCATTTACTCCAGAAAATAGTGCTTTGAAATCCTAAAAATCCCAGTTTCTTACTGCAGAGAGTGGGCTGTTAATTCTCCCTGTAAGGGTGCGGACTCACCCCTGCGGTGCCTCCTGCTGGTCTCTTCCGGGAATTAGCTAGATTTCCAACCCGGAGCGCCCTCTGCAGGCTGGTGATCCACTACCGCTTGGCCCCTGTGTCCCTCCCTGGACCCCGGTGCCCCTTTCTCTGGGTGCTGCCCTCTGGCAGTACCCACCCACTCTGGGTCTCCCCTCCCAGGGGAACCCCCACCCACTAACCCCACCTCACCTCAGTGTAAGGCTACTGCCAGTCACCATCTCGCCCCACTCCCTGGGGCAGACTGCAGTATACGCCACTCATCGCAGGCCAGGTTGGGTTTGGACCTGCTGCCTTTGCCTACCCCTGGGCTGCCCTCTGCAACCCCCAGTACCTGTTGGCCCAATGCTAGGCCACAGCCTGGGGCTTTCCAGGCTGGAGCTCCCCAGCTCCTCTGCCTTTCCCCAGCCCTGCTCCACTCAGGTACCCTGTCTCTAGCTCCCTGCAGCCAGGCCCTTCTCTCACTGAATGCAGAGAGAGAGTGTCGCCTTGCTCCTGGCTCAAGCCTTTATAGGGCCAGCTGGGCTCTGATTGGGGCATGGCCCAGCTGCAGCTGCTTCTCCCAATCAGCCCAGGTCTTTCCTTCCACAGCCCCAGCCCTCTGCAGGGCTGGCTTTAACCCTCCCCAGGCAGGAGCGGGTGACCACCCTGCTACACTCCCCATAATCTCTTAATTTCTGTTTTGCAAGGTGGCTCATGCAGTTAATTTAGCACATACAAGGCCTATAAGTGCACAAACTCCTGTTCCTCTAGAGATTGTGCTGCACAGTCCTGCTATTGTGGGACTCTCTTTACTCCACAATTCTCCAGAAGACTCTGCAACCTGATCCTCTAGAAAGGAAGACATTTCTTCAAGAAATAGTCTTTGGTTGTTGACCTCCTGTGATGGAGTTGGAAGCGCACATGAAGGATATTTGTACTTGAATGTACAGGAAATAGAGATGGGGAAGGCCGCCCAGTTCCAAGCTTTAGGAGTTCCTGGATTAAAAATCCCTTCTCCCAAAGAGCTTCTCTGAACAGGACCTAGCATTTGTCTGCATCCATGGGAATCCAGGCTTGGTCGACTGATTCTGTTCTGAGCAGCGGAAGCTTGAGGAGGTTTTCCAATGGCTGGGATTTGGGTGGGGTTTTATTGCTGTGGGTTGCTCTAGAAAAGCGTCTCTTGAAAAACAAGGTGAACTTCAGCAGGTATCGGAGCTGACAATTCCACCTCCAGCCCAAATCTCTCACCTTCGATGGCTTTGCTGTATGATAGCTCAACAGACCCTGGTGGGCCCGCAGCAGTGCTTTTATAGACATGCCATTTTTCAAAGGGTGGCTCTGGAGTTCTCTCTTGGATTTGTGTTAAATTGAACGTGACCATGCTGATGAGTGTTGTTCAAACACTAAATCTCAATCTGGAAAGTATTCATGTCAGTTCTATCCTATACTATTTGGACTCTCCAATTCAAAACAAAACTGCCTCTGTTTACCTGGTGTTCCCTTGTTCCTGACTGGAAAGGAAAGGCAGGATGGCTCCCCAGGTAGGAGCAGGAAGACCAGTCTAGGAGGCATCCCCAGGCCAGACAAGTGACTGTGATCACCGGACACTCAGACAATTGTTATTTAAAACCTGGGCCCGTTGACTGACCTTTCTTGCATATGAAAATGTAGAGACATCACCTGCCTCAGGTTTCTTGTGAGCATCATTGCAGGGGAGTTTCCCTGCCTGATCCATGAGGGAGAGGGGGAAGTTGGGCTCTGGCTTCTCAAGGAAGAGCTCAGTGAATCAGAGGCTCAGTGATTTAACCTCTCCCCCTGCCCCTCTCAACACACCGTTTAGCAGGCGAGTTACGGAAAGTGGTGCTGATCTGAGATTTCAACAGCTGTGAGCGCAGATCCTTCCTTGGCTGATTCCCCTGGACGCAGCCTAAAACGATATAGGCAGTGTCTGCCAACAATCACTGGGCTGTGTCCCTGGAGAGTTTAATTCCCAGCACTGGAATGGTGGCACACCAGGATATGTGGAGTTAAACTTCCCTTTACGAGAAGGCTAGCAGTATGGGGAAAAACACGAGTGGGGGAGAGTCAGGAAATGTTGAATTAAGGTGACATGTCCCACACAGAACTGAAAAGCTTGTTTGTGCAGGAGATGGAGTTTTCTTGAGGGCCAGTGCAAGAATGTGAAACAAACTCCCACAGGAACTAAGCACATACAGTTCTCTCCCACTGCTGGAAGGCACTCAGATACTCCGGTGATGAGGGCAGGATAAGATTCTATATAGAGTAGAAACATATATCCCCAAACAGCCTTAACTCTGTCCCATGCGGAGATGTCTCTAGGACTTGGGAACAGACCAGTACCCTATTTCTCCCTGCCACTTTCTCTTGGCCCTTCTCAGCTCCCAATCAGCCCTGCTATCCATACAGGCCACCAGACTCTCACTGTACCTCAGGGAGCACTTGCTGCTGGTTGGCAGAGTCTGAGGGACATGCCAGATCCTGTAATTTCCCTAGAAGGACTCACTAGGGAAGGGGATGGTGAAGACTGTCTGTGTTCTGTGCCAAGTGTCACTGTAATTCCTTATCCTGGTTTTCCAGCATTTTGAGTTTTGGGAATTAAACGCCTGTGTTCTGAAAGGGCCTGCGGAGTGCAGATAGTGCCGAGCATCTTCACTCTATGCTCCATTTCTTTTGTGAATGCTCCCGTTAACCCTGCAGAGCCAACGCAGCTGAGAGGGACCTGGCCTGTAGTTCTTGTGCATCAACTGAATTGTTTACTTAGTTCCAATCCATTACACTGGTGCAAATCCACTAAAGGCATCAGGGTAGCACAGGTGTCATTAGGTCTGCAAAACCTTTATTATTAATTGTGACTCTTTTATCTGTAGCTCCTAGAGGCGCCGCCCAGGATCAGGGCCCCAGTGGCAGACGCACAGTGAGAGACTGTGCCTGCTACAAATAGTTTGCAATTTAAATAAAAACAAGGTGGTAGAAGAGAAGTAGTGTTATCCCCATTTTACAGCTCAGGAGTGAAGGCTGTATCTTCATTGCAAAAAAGGAGTGTTTTTTTACATGGAGATGGCTAACTCTAAATAAGACCATGAAGCCATAGCCCCAGGCACAGAGATTAGGGACTTGCCCAGGGTGTCACAGAAAGTCTGGCAGAGCTAAGAACTGAATGCAGATCTCCTGAATCCTCGTCTATTGCCTTAACTACCAGAATAATCTTATATGATTCTTCTCTTGCATTTCTGAAGAAGGTTTTTTTGGATTTAAAATCTTTATTTTTGTAAGTGAAAAGCACATAACCATTACATAGGACCACTTATGCTAAAAAGACACCAGCACATATAAGGGGACCAGCAACCAAAATAAACTCAGATGGCATCTTACAGTGAAACCCCTTCAATCCACCTCCTGCAAATTTTCTTAGCAGCCACTAGGTCTGTTGGGCCAGGTGAGGAGCTATGGGACATCGCAAAGCAAGCAGGGTTCTGCTAAAATCTCAGCGATTCAGCCTGGGGAAATGTATCAGAAAGTGAGGCTCAGAGGAAAATGGGCAAGGGGATTTGAATGAATGTCCTGGTCTAACCTAACCATGGCACTTGGTGTCAGGCAGCCACATTATCACCAATACGGCAAACATCTGCTTTCTAGAGTCTCTGCCATGTGTTGGGTGCACAAATTCACTGCCACCAACATGGGCGTTCGTTGACCTGCTCCTAAACGCTGCTTTTTGTTGTGCCCTCAAAGATATTCTGTGTATGATGCTGAACTTAATAAACCTGCTGTATTAGCTATAGATAGAGTATTCCCTTCTGCAGACCAACAATATAATTGTCATGCCCAACTTTTCTCTCAAATCCAGTGCTCATCAGCTGTTCACATGTGAGGTGCTTACTGAACCAGACTATATTAAAAGAAAGCACCAGTTTCCAAAGTATAAGGGAAGCATTTCCTCCCATGTAGAAACCAAGACGCTCTCCCTACAGGTACATTTGACTAAACTTGACATTTCTGAGCCCTCTGCCGGCAGCTAAGATGAGAAAGCAAAAGTTTGTGGTCTTTACTGGCAGAGCAATGGGTATTGGATCTCAAATTGCATGCCACCTGCCTCAGTGATACTAGCACAGCTTTTGTTTCAAATACAGCTCTTACGAGTATGAAAGTTCATATTGAACAGAGCTTCACTTCATTTATAAAGCGAACATACAGCACTGTCTAGTTAGATTAAGAAAAAAGGGGAGTGCTTTTTAAGCACTCCTTAGCAGCTGGTGGAGACCAGGTTCAACCTCTTTAAAAATGGGTTAGCTGATTGTGGTCAACCTAGCTGAATTTAGCTTGGCAGTATTCAGTTGCCATCATATCTGTGTGTCTAAAATAACTGAGGAGAACAGATAAGAGGAGTGAAGATGCTAGAAAGTGGAATACAGAAAGGAACGAAAGGGAGAAGAGAATGGGGACTCTGAGATGAGAACCTACAATAACATAATTATAAGGGCCTCTCTGGTGAAGATTTCTTGCAGCATTTCACAGGGCTGGAAGGAACAAGTCCAAGTTGTCACGCCAGAGGGACAGTGTTTTTCGTTAAAAGGGTAGCTGCTAAATCTGACTTGCACTTTGAGATGGGGCTTATGGAGTATTTGTTTCTCTGCAAAATTAATTTTGTTCTTTAGTAGAAAGTCTTCAACTGAGTACCTGTGTTTTTCTGCTGACCCCCTGCATCTTTCTGTGGCACTGAGAATATAAACTTGTGTCTATTTCCAAACTAGTTCAGCTTCTTATGCCACTGCACTTAACTGATTTCCTACATGAAATGTGTATTGTATAATATATTCTAAGGAGGGGAACACTTCCTATCTGCTCACCCTCTTCTTTTCCTTCTCATTTTAGAGCCTTCCTTTTCAAAAAATACAGCACAGCATCACGTCACAAGACCACCAGCCCACGCCTGACAGTTGTATACTTAGTATGGTTGTGGGACAACTTAAGGTAAACTCTCCTTTCCATTACAGGGAAACAAATGCTAATGTCCTGAAGTTTTCTTCAGGATACTTAATCATCTGATGTTTGTAAAACAGCTTCTGTACCTTGGAGGCACCTGTTCATGCCTACATTGGGGTGTCATGCTTCTGGTGTAGAACATTTCCAAGAGAGACTGCTTGCCGTGCTAGATTAAAAGCCCTTCGTAAAACCACTGCACCTCAGCAATGTCATGTGAAGCATCACTTCTTTGGTTTGGCCTTTTAGATGTACTGCTGTTCTTGTTCGCACTGAGGTCATGGCTGCAGTAAAGGTCTTAACTCAGTGGTTCTCAACCTAGTTATCACTGTGGACCGCATCCAATACCGAGGGTTGAGAACCACTGTCTTAACTGATGCACTTTCTGTTTAGTGGCAGCTTGGTTCATAATTCTTCAGGAAGGTGTAAATTTGGTTACCTTGTTCATACAGTTTAGCAGTGCAGGCTGTGATGCCTCCATCTGCCCTCTGGTACAGCTGGTCCATGGAAGTGCAAGGACAGTCCAGTAGTCCTTCATATTAGTTGACAGTCCTTATAATGGAGCCTGGCTATTCCATTTCTGTGCAGGCAGCTGGGGTAAGGTTAGTCAGCCGCAGTATGGGAAGAGTAGGGCTGACTGATACGGCACTTGGGTCAGATCCCCAGGGATTGCATCGGAGTTATTGCAATCCTATTCTGCCTCTTTCTGGCCAAAACTGATTCAGGAATGGTAATATCGTCTGAGTGAGCTCATGCCATCTAGCATTGAAGAGGTCCCTTCTCTTGAAGCTACTCCAGATCTAAGTTCCCTCTAAGCTGCGTGGCTGCGCGGCAGGCTGTAAAGGGCCTTGCAGCAGGGGCCTGGAGAGGAGAGAGGTAGGGGGTGGGCGGGGACTGGGGAGGGGAGCAAGTTGGGGAGTGCAGGGCTGCTGCGGGCCTCTCCCCTGGCTCCGGGAGCTCGCTCATTGCTGCCGGCGGGGAGAGGGAGGCCCCTCCTCTGGAGCTCTGTGTGCTGCCGGCGGGGAAAGGGCTGGGGGGGGGGGGGGGGGGGCCCCTTTGTGGCCCCCCCCCCCCAATTAATTTTATTCTGTGCACCAATATGGAGGTGATTTGTCAGACATCACCTCCATATTGGTGCACATAACAAAATTCCGCACATGAGTGGGAAAAATTAGAGGGAACGCTACTCCAGATTATTTTTACCCACATGGCTTCAGTTTGCCCTGAACACACAATGTATACATTGTCACCTCTGCTGTGCTGGTGAACTAAATCAACCTCATTTTGGCCCTCCACCTCTCTGGGGGAACAGCTGTGCTTCCAAAGGCCTGAAGACCATAGATTGAGAGGATTTGTTGGGTTTCTTGTTTAGAATAAGAGCTGTCTTGTCCTTGAGGCCACAAAGTTCCTTAAAGAAACTAGCCAAAGCCAGGACTTGCCCTTTACTGGGAAATCTTAAACTTGCCTTAACACTCAGTGAGGTGTGCCAGAAGCACGTTGGGTCCCGTGAAAGTGCATGCTGCCCCGACAGAATCCCCAGCCCATCCAGCTTCTGGCTAGCATGCTCGTTTCCTTCACGGAATACTGTCAACGTTTACTCCTTCAAATGGCTCTGGAAACAGCGTGTTCTTGTCATCAAACCTCCAGCAGAATCTGGGATGGACTAAAGAGTCAGGCTGGATCGGAGTTATTTAAATCCCCTGGAGCCCCCAAAGGAGCTGATCTGCCCCACTTGCTCATGTTGGGTAGTGGGGAAGAGCAGCTTTTGGCCTCACACCTCCTGCTTCTGGACATTATTGAAACCTAAAACTACAGGTCTTCCTCTTTTAGCGAAGACCGAGAATTACCCTATAATTGGAGCCCAGATAGTAAATGGCAGCAACAACTACCTTGTACCATCACAAATTACCCTTTGCGTTTCAATCTATGTCCCCCTGTCCCTCCTGTTCCCACCATGCCCCCTCTTCTCCCTCCCCCCAAGCTGTGGCTCATCAGTGAAAATTCTCATTGATTATTTTCAAGGGTGTGCTTTTCACTGCGTTCTCCAGGTAGCCTAGGCCTTTGCTTCTGCAACTGCCCAGGCAGTCCTGTTCAGAACCGCTTCCCTCTCATGTGGGGCTGGGAATAGGGGTGGGAGGCGAACATGGAGCTGACCTCAGAAGTTCATCTCTCTGGCTTCCCAAGCCTTGGCTGCTGCACTGTTCTACAGGCAGCCCAGCTGGCCAACCTATACTTCTGGGTCCCTAGCTGCAGGCTGGACTCCAGCTCTGGTCCACTAGCCTCTGCAGCTTGCTTCCATGGAACAGTGCTGCGAACATGCAGTATAAACAATGAACTTAACCCCAGTGAGGAAAACTGCAGAGTGAGATGTCAGGCACCTGGCTGCAGCAAATAACTATTCCATGGCAAAAATGCTGAATTCCATGTCTCTCTTTTTGGGCGGGGGAGGTGGTGGTGAAGAGGGAATACTAAATTTGACAATCTGAGTTTTAGCATGGGGCCCTGGTTGAGGTGACTAGGGGCCGTTCATATCTGAGGCACTTTCAGGTTCTCTGCCATCTCGGGCAGATGAAGCTGCAGTAGTTACACCGCTCATGTTTTCAAGTTTATCTTCATCACCATAAAGGGTAGGATTGTCTTTTGAGTGGATCACAATTCTGCAGCCAGGGATGTATTTGTGGGTAAATCCTGTGGCTGTAGGGTCCTGCCCTTAATCTTCTTAAGGAACAGGCTCTGTAAACTGTTAGGTTTCTAGTTCTGCAGTAGGATGGACCTCACCATGGACAATGCAGTCTAGGGACCTATCTCGTACACCACTTTTTGATGCTATAGATTGGGGTAAGCAATTATTGTTTGTCAAGGTCCATATTTCTTGGTCGAGGTATTTTCAAAATGCAGACTCCAGAGAAAATCATACAAAAACAATAATGATGATAAGAAGTAAATAAAAAGATGTCACGGTCAGTTCAAAAGCATCTGGCTGTCCAGATTTGGCCCACGGGCTGCCTATTAACTACCCCTGCCATAGATTCAACTTATCTTTAACTTCTTTATCCTTCTATGAAAAGTACAACTTGGCAAGTCAAGGCAAAGTATTGCATGGATCACGGGACAGTGCATGTGGATATTTAACAGATATACACTGCTTACGTATACAAAGCATTTGCCAGCTGTCTGTCACCATGTGGTGTAGCACTGAATCATCTTTTTTTTCCTTACCTGTGAAGTGAGTCAAACCATTAATGTAGCTTGTAGCAAAGGGTCTGCACCTTTCCTCCATTTCTGTTCGTGTTGGGTACAGAAGCAGGAGGCAGACAGCTTAGTCTTCAGACTTGGGCTCCTATGTTTAAACGTGCCTGGTTTAGCATTTTGGGGCTCATGTTGGCACCAGATGTTACAGTTGGACCCACGATCTGAATGGACAGTGACGGCTGGCCTTGGCTTCTTCCTTGTATGTGCTGTGTGTCACTGCAATTCCATTTGCCTCCGCTTAGCGTGAAGGAAAATCCTCATCAGTGCTTGTTACACCGAAGCTTAGCAAACTGACTCTCCTAGTAAAGCAGATGCATAAAATATCCATTGTCCTGTCCATCCGTCAGGTTAGCTGTCACACGTGGACAGAAGACTTATGAATACGCACACATTTGAAACTGATGCACTGTAATATCCTTGTGTTAGTCCTGAAAAATAGACACAGTCGACTGGAATCAGTCTGTGCATTTAATAGTGGCGTTATTGATACTCAGATCTTACCAAAACAGCAGTAACAAAGCCAGAGGGCTGCAAGCATCCAGTTATTTAGATGTAATCTTTAACTTCTGAAAAACATTTAGCTCCTAAACAGCACTGATCCGTAGATCTCAAAGCATGCTACAGCGAGGAAAAAATATCACGCTTTCCACTTTACAGAGGGAGAAGCTGAAGCACAGAACGTAAGTGACTTAGCTAAAGTCATAGAACGGATCAGCGACAGAGCCAGCAAAAGAACCCAGTTCTCCTGGCTCCTAATCTAGTACATAGGACCATAATACCAAATACTTACAAGCACCATGGAGACTAGTGCAAAAATTTCCAAACCTGTTATTCAATTTTAAACTCTCAATTTTAATTCGATTTTGTGCAGGCATTTGCTAGTAAACATTCCAAAACACGGACTGCACTGAAGTAACCTGAGTGAGGCACAAAGCATTTGAAATGTCAGGAAGGGCAAAAGGAAAGATGTTTGCTACATGCTGACTAAAAAAGCAGACACGCTTGCTGTGGGCTTTGGGTGGGCTCTTCAGATGTGTCCAGATGACCTAGGAACACAGGTTCCAAGTAATGTCAGTGGGACTTGTGCTCCTAACTACCTTAGGCATGCTTCAAAGTCTCATCCTTCAGCCCCAAAACCTCCATTTTGTTGAATACATGTTATCCTCGGAGTGCTTTAGAAAAGTAATAAGATGTTCCACTTTCTGTCCATGTGCTTCTGAGGCTGTGTCCTTTAATGGACCTAGGCTCACATCCTTAGATCTCGTTGAATACGAGACAGAAGAGGATGGACCAGCAAAGTGGTCTGTAAGAATGCTTTTTACTTCCCATTCTCAAGGGACAGTGCGCTGGTGTGAGAAGGATTGTGTGATGGGTCTCTAGATTCTTACTGTATCTGAGCAGAAACAGAACATCAGTCACGCTTTCATTGGCAAAACTTAAACAGATATTAAACTAGCCTCTCAAAACTCATCTTGGGGGCAGGGGTGGTTTTTAATAATCATGATGGTCAGGATGAGCAAGCAGATTTTGTAGCTGGGCTAGTATTTTGTCATTACTTTACACATCTAGAATTAGTGTGGGAAGGATAAACTAAATTCTCCCATGTATCCTAATTTTGTTCCCATCACTTCTTGCTGCTTCTCCCTTCCCTGATGAGCATTTGTTTGTTCAGACAGGAAGAGGAGACAGCGTTTGAGGCCCATAGTTTCTACCTGCTTCAGCCAAATCCAGCAATGACTATGGCACCCTGTGTTCTTGGAGCTTGTTTCTGTCTAGTTACGTGTCTTTTTTTCTCCTGCTCAGGCAGACGATGACCAAGTTCTAGGTTTCCACCAAACCTTTTTGTTGAAAAGTTTTCAAGGTGCTTGGGTGTGCACCAATGAAGTCTTCAGGCTAGCCCTCCACAACGTTTAACCTCTGCCCTCTCTCCATCTCTGGTGGTCTTCACCCTCCTTCCTGAGTAAGGCATGCTCTCTGCTTGCTCTTACACCTTGATTGATCTTGTAGTGTCTGAGTAGCATGGCTGTTGCTTGTGCATTTTCAAAGCAATATGGCAAACCTGTGGTTCTCCAAATGCTCCTTTATGGGGTGTGGTTTTAGAAGTGACTACTACAGAATGAATTTAGAATAACTAATTCTGTATGTAAAGTGTCCAATTGAAAAAGGGAATATGCAGCTTGTATCACTTGGGAAACTTGGATGTTTGTGATGCATGGTAAACACTTAGAGCATTGTTTGAAACTTGCCAGATAAGACATGATGAAAATCTGAAAGAACCTGTGACATTAAGGCTATGTCTACACTAGCATTTTTGTCGGTAGAACTTTTGTCAGTCAGGGGTGTGAAAAAACACACCCCTGACCGATGTAAGTTTTACTGACGGTGCTGTCCACACCGGTGCTTTTATGTCGGTGGGAGAGCGTCTCCTGCCAACAAAGCTACTGCCGCTCGTTGGGGGTGGTTTAATTATGCCAGCGGCAGAGCTCCCTCCCCCTTGCATAGAGCAGCTACACAGGAGACCTTACAAAGGCGCAGCTGCAGCAGTACAGCTCTGCCACTGTAAGGTCAGTAGTGTAGACGTAGCTTAATTCTTTGCCATGAGATCCGAGAGACATTCCAGAACAGTAATTGGGTGCCAGAGCTAAGCTGTAAAATAGGCATGGGGGCCAAAACCAAAGATAAATGTCTGTCTGTGTACAAGAAGCGTAAAAAGCAGACGGGATGAAGTGGAATGCCTGGCAGTGGAAGAGGAGCCTGACCTGAATGGTATTACTGAAACATGGTTGGTCTCCAAAAATCAGTGGGACACGGTGATACCTAGTAACCAGCTAAAAAGGAAGGGCAGATTAGTCTGCAGTGCTGCTGGGAGTAGTACTGTACCTTGAGAGTCCCTGGAACATATGCAGAGGTGGTGGGAGTAGAACTGTACCTAAGGAGACTCCCTAAAACATGAGACAGAATTTGAGTGAAGAGGCCCATTCAGTCAAGTCTGCAGAGATGCAAATGCCAAGTTACACAAATATGCTAGTAGAGTTGTGTACTGATGGCCTCTGGGTCAGGAAAAAATACTGTGTACAATGTGGAGGCAACAAAAATCAAATAAAGCAGTAATAATGGGTGACTTCATTCGATAAACTGGTCAAAAAGCTAATAGAATGTTAGGAACCGTTAGGAAAGGGATAGATGATAAGACAGAAAATATCATAATGCCACTATATAAATCAGTGGTACACTGACACCTGGAATACTGCATGTAGTTCTGGTCGCCCCATCTCAAAAAAGATATATTAGAAATGGAAAAAGTACAGAGAAGGGCAACAAAAATGATTAAGGAAACAGCTTTCATATGAGGAGAGATTAAAAAGATTGGGACCATTCCGTTTGGAAAAGAGATTACTAAAACCATGAAAGGTGTGGAGAAAGTGAATAAAGAAGTGTTATTTACCCCTTCACATAACACACGAACCAGGGTCTCCCAATGAAATTAATAGGCAGCAGATTTCACACAACACACAGTCAGCCTGGGAATATTGTGAAGGCCAAAACTATGACTGGGTTCAAAAAAGAATTAGATAAGTTGCGGGACTGGACAAACGGGATGGCTCACTTGATGATTTTCCTGTTCTTTCATTCCCTTTGAAGCATGTGACATTCACCACTGTTGGAAGAGGGGATACTGGGCTAGATGGACCATTGGTCTGACCCATATGGCCGTTCCTATGGTCAGTCTGGTCAGCAAAGGTTTAAAGAAGCAATTTACATTTTTTTGAAACAGCTAGTTCTGAAGGAGTTGATCAGAGCTCTAGTTGAATCATTAAATAATAGTGACTGCAGTGTAACTATGCTCAACATCCTCAAAGAGAAAAGGTACCAAAATCCAGCATAGTGACACTTCCCATTGGAAAGGGGAATCACAAAAAGAGAACCTAGTCCAACCCTGCAGTTAAAATCCGTGGCTTAGCATGGAGGTAGCATGCAGCCAATAATAAAGGCACAACAGACTAAACAAGGGAAGCTGGAAGGCAAGCAAAAGAGTGTGCTTAAATGGCTGTTGATGGCTGTGGTAAGAAGTGATCCCAGCTAAGCAGTATCCATCAGGAAATGGAAACCCAGCCCAAATTAAGCCAATAAACAAGCTCTTATCAGTGATGGAATTTACTGCTTACTGTGTAATCACTTAGCTTCATTCATAGCCCTTTGTGAGGTTCTCTCCCAAAGACATAGGGAATGGTCAAAGGACATTGGAAGGCATGCATTTTAAACTGTTAAAGAAATACTCCTCTATGTACTGAACACAACAGATCTGTGGAAGTCTTTGCCACAAAATATCAAGCACTAGCAAGAGTTTAGGATTCATAAAAGGTTTAGATATTTGTATGAATTATGAGAAAATCCATAGTTATATTTGATAGGTTAAATCTAGGAGTGATATAAATCCTCATGTTTCAGGGCATAAACCAATCTCTAAATGAGGTGAGATGCTTCCCATAAGGGTGGATTATTCCATTATTGTAGGCTTCTAGCATTTTCCTCTGCAACATCTGGTGCTGGCCATTGTCAGAGGCAGAATAATGGGACTAGCTGGACCATTGGTCTAATCTGGTTTGGCAGTTTCTGTGTTCACACTGTGCTGATGCCATGAAGTCTCTATTCAGAACTTCAGAGCTACTACAGTGCTATTCCCAGTGGAATTCCCTTTAGATTTACTTGCTTATTTATGCTCAAAAAGAAGAGAATAGAAAATACTTGATTTAATATTGAGTTGCAGACCTGCCAAAGCAATTGAATCTGATGCTCTCGATCCATGGCTATTGGTTGGGGAAGATGCAGACTCTTATAATTTGAAGAATGGAGCAGTGGTGTCAACTTTTGTTTGTGGCAGCTCTAAAATATATCTCTAAACCTTTGGAGAAGAGATGAAAATCACTCGTACGAGGCCACAGAATGTTCCATCTCTTGTGAGATGGGAATAGATTCTTAGGGAACCATTGGCCTCTCTGGTTAAAGCTGTATTAAGTCACTTTCTGAAGAATACTTGCATGTTTCTGTTCCACAGATATCTCATACTAACAAACACATAGTTCTTAAAGCATGTGGTATGGGCTTTGAGTTGGAGAGTCTAGTTTGGTTCTTCACTTGGCCCTGGGTTGGGTCTTGGGTCACCTTGAAGTGACCCATCAACCTGGTCAGGAGCAGTGCTGCTGAAGACAGGTATACGTGACTGCAAGACTTAGCCAAAGTTCTTGAGGTTGTGGTGGGCAGAGCGTTGTGTGTGTAGGCTGAGCGTAGTGCCTTCCAAACTAACAGTTTCAGTTACTGATTATTTATAACCTGGCATTAAATACCCCAAATCTGGGTTTTTGAAACATTTTAATGTAAACCACATCTTATAAAGATCCTCATGGATACTTAACACCTCATTCGTCATTCCAGGACATCCCATGGCAACTCCAGCAATTGCTTACATGGAAAAGTAACATTATGATGGTACTTCACGTATTTAGCTTTTCTTAATGTAGACTAGCAACTGGAAACAAAGAGAAGAGTTAGTAACTTGTAACCAGTCAGCTCCGCGTGGTCCACCCTCTGGAACCTTCTCCCTAAACCACCATGGTGCTACATCTTTAGGCCATGTTACTGTTGCTGACTTCCATGGAAACTCCCTTCTGAGGCCAGCCCCCAGCACGGCAGTTACGTCACAAACTAACTTCTTACCAGATTGTGGTTTATTTTAACATAATGCATTACTTCATTGACTTTCATATGGCTTTTTTACACTTAACCAAATGACTGTTTCAGTTTGTCGCTGGGCTATTCTTTTGGGGCCAGAATAAATAGAACTGCTGAAACCACCAGTTTGTGTGAGTGCAGTTGCATCTTTATCTGTAGGAGGCAAGTGCTGCTGTAACAATAATAAATCTGTGCTAAATCTCCAGTGGCTTTAGAGAAACTCTGGCTTTAGGTACGCTGCACTGAGGAAATCCTACATCACTGAATTGAAAATATGGTGTGAACATCTAAGAGGAGAAATCCCTGGCTATCTTAAAGGTGAATGGTATTGTTGGGAGGTGTAAGGTACATTGTAGAGCATGACATCACTGTTGGCATCAGCTGGTGAATCTTGTTTCCACGTGTTTGAATATATTTGGCATAGTGAAGATCTTTTTAAAATCTTTTTTTTCCCCCCTCTCTCCGTAGGCTGACGAAGATCCTATCATAGGATTCCACCAGATATTTATATTAAAGAACATCAATGATGCCTGGGTTTGCACCAATGACATGTTCAGGCTAGCACTGCACAACTACGGCTGAGCTGGTACCCCCGAGGCACCTGTGCTTTCTCTTTCTCCTCTCCTTTACTGATATATTCACACTCACGGAACATTCCAAATATCATACACAAACCTGCAACACTGCAGTGAGCGAGCGAGCAAGATCCATGACCTGCCCTTCTGCCAAGTTTACGTTGTGTCACTAGATGAGTTTCTTGTGCATGATGTTTGGAAGTTAGACTTAGCTGCATTTGACAAGAGAAATGTGTGTTGTACCAGCATGCCTTGGAAAGAATCCATAATGCAAAAGGTTGTGTCTTTATGTACTGACCAGTTGCTCTAGTAACCCAAAGAAACGAAAGGAAAGAACAGCAGCCTGTACAGCCCAGATACTGATTTGTTCAGATGTCTCAATGCTACATTATACAATAATAAAACCATGAGATTTTCTTAACAGTTTAAATTGTTTTAATGACTTGGATGTTGAGTGCATAACCATGAAGTCTTAGTCAGTTCTTTGGATTTCCTGTGTCTACCTGGCTGAGCAAACACTTACAAACCTGAAAACCCACCTAACCCTTTAGTTTAGCTGTACACTCCCATCACGTCTCTTGCAGCTGAACATCGGTCCAAACATGCCTTGGCCATAGATCTCTTCCTCTCTCCCTTCCCCTTCAGCAGCCAAAGGTGGAGGCTTGTGGCTCATATTTTCATGTGCTCTGTAAAAAGTCAGACTTCAGTTGTTTAAGCTTTTTCTTAGTCTTTATTTTATGGAGAACAGACAGAAGGTAATGCACAAAGTTGACAATCATGGCAATATGTATTAGTTACATGTCTGTCATAACACTTGCTATGGTGTCAGTCATCGCTAAGTCCTTCCAGCTAAATATGCCAACTGTATTTCCTCTGTGTTCTACTGCTCTGGGAAATGTAGCCTCCAGCTTTCTGAATTGCCTATAGAACTTTGTTTTTTTGCATGTCCCCCTCTTCTCAAAATTGCATTTAATTCCAATGTCCTAGCCAAATTCCCACTCTAGTAACTACATTCAGCCTCTAAACTTCCCCTGTGGTTTGAATTGGGTATGCATTCAAACTCTGTTCTAAACCAGTATGTAGTGTTCTTGTTGATGTGCAGTCAGCTGCTGCATGCCACTCCAGAGGGGGCCGCTTTTCATTGGGGAAGGGATTCCTATATTCAAGTATTTCTAGATTTTTCATAGTAAAAGATGCCACATTAAATAGATTGCATCATTCACGTCACTTACGGCTGACTAACCTGATGGGTCCAGATTTTCAAAAGTGCACAGAACTCAGCTGCTCCTATTGTGACACTTACGGCCAGGTTTCCAAGAGAGCTCAGTACCCAGTGTGCTCAGCTCTCTTGAAGGTCTGGTCACGTATTTTGGTCCCTAAATGGGAGTTGAGCTCTCCTGAAAACAGTCCTTGGGCTCTCTCATTGACGTGCTAACCGCACTGTCTTTGTTCCACTCTAACTTGCTGTTCACCTCAATTTTAAATGGGCAACAAGGAATAGAAGCAACAGACTGTTAATTTCCTATTACTGCTTCTCTGCTCTAGAAATAGCATCACAATGTTCTGTTAATCCTGTAATAGAAGGATTAGTCCTTAGCAGAAAGACCCTTGTATACAAAAGGGCCATTCTTCATGGTCAGGGGCTACTGCTATCAAGCAAAGCTATTGCTTTTTGACCTCCGGATAGGAATCCCTCCCCTCTGCTATTAGACCTTAGACCCATCTTCTTCCAGTCCATTCTCAAATTAGAAAGAGAAAGGAGGCTGGCTCTAATAGAGTTGACTCTAATCGAATCTGTTCTGTAGAAAGATCCTGCCCACTAAACCCACAGACCCCTCAGCATCCAACTCTATAACTTGCTCTTGCAAGCGAGCTACTTAATTACTAGGCTAAAGGAGTGATGCTTCCTGTCAATCTGAGTCTGACCATTATTTCACAAACTCCCCTCTTACTCTGAACAGACCTGACATTCAGAGAAGGGAGCAATCGGCTGCCCGAGGAGGTTTCTTGCCTATAAGTTTCTTCCCCTTGGTCGTTCAGCCCTGGCTTCCTAGCTAGAGAAGACACAAGTGCCAATTCTACTTCCCGTAGAAGCCAATGCTACATATAATGCTTCTGAGAGGCTGCAGCTCATTCACTGTGCTCAGGATAAGGGGGAAGACACTTGCTGTCTCTTAGTTACTACTTCAGCTCAAGGACTGCTTTAAAGAAGCCATTTATTCCATCGTAAACTGTTGCATGGAAGCTCCTGCACTGCTGCCCATATCTCACTGCAAATGTTGGAGTGAATTCTGAAATAGCCCCGTACAAATGTAGGGCACTGCCTGGAGGGAGGAGGAGAGGGGATGTTGCTGCCACTCTTAACTACTCTAGGTGGGGAGAAGGATGCATTCTATAAACCCAAGATTCTCATTCCAAAAGGTCTGTCTTGCCCTGCCCGCCCTGGATGAGACTTTTGGGATCCTCTCATGGTACCATGCTTAGCTGGAATGTCATGTTGGCCTTAATATTAGCAGTGTTAATAGCCATATTAAAAAGATGCCTTAAGAAAATTCCCCAAATGTGATTCTTACAGACAACCCATCTTGTCCTTATGGAACATCACATGTTGACTAGAAGGTGGGAAAAGGAAAAGCATCTTCCTTGTCCCTAAGAAGGGAATGACTGGCTTCTGTTCGCACTGAATAACTTGTTTTGAACATCTGCCTCCAACCCTGGAATAACTGACTTTATAGTTTAAGAACCTTCCCCTTGGTGGCACATATGTACTGCAGTTGTAGCTGCCTTGGACGGCTATCTAGAATTGTCTTGGCTGAAAAAAATGGGTTCTAACCCTAACTCAAATTGGAGGGGAAGAATTTCTAAGCTAGTCTGCACCACAGACTTTAAACATCTTCAGTTGTGTGCAATAAGCAGTGTTGGGTGTTTGACCACCTAGCTCTGTATTCGCTATTAAGCCAGAGCTGCTCTCTTGTGAATGGACTGGAAGACCATTGCGCTGCTCACTACAGAAATAGGGTGACCTCTTTATCTCTTGATGCTCTAACATTGCTCCAAATGTGACCCTCCTTGGAATACCTCTGGGTCGTGAGTTTTCTGTCCACTAGATGTAAACATGAAAATGTGCCACCAGCAGTTATCTGACTTATCAGAAGAAAATGGAAAAAACCTGCTCCAGTCATTGAATGATACAGAGCTTACAAAATGCTTCGTGGCGGGAAATCCATGTGCTTACAGAGGAAAACGTCTTGAAAATTGTAGGGTGCAGCCTATGTAAAGCAATAGCCTTGTGGGTCAATTTAAGTCAGGTGAAGAGTTGTGTGGAGTAAGACTATACATTCAGTATACGCTCTACTGTATGATGATGGCTTGTTATGATTGTACCTGTGACCAATGTGTTAATCAATAAAGGTTTTCTTTAACAAATGTTGCTTGCTTGGGCTCAAGCCAAGAAACCAGAGACTAGATTATGGCTGGGTCCTAACACTGGAAAAACTAGACCGGGGAAGAGTTGAGAACAGCTCAGCTTTACTGGAACATTCCCGCCATTGAGTGTGAAATATCTCAACCTACCAACTCAGCTGCTAGAGGGGAGGCAGACCTCCTCGCTGCTCACACCAGTGCACTGCTGGCAAGCTGAGTTTATTGGGTTATGGTGCTTAGCCCACTCTTAAGGGAAGTTTAGACTCCTCACCACAATGACATCGTACAGGCTGGAGTTCTTGTTACCAAAGATCTTGGATCTCCCTAACTGCGTTAGATGTGACTTCTCCTCCCGAATCCTATTTGCAGTGACTGGTAGCTGCTTTCAGACTGTATTGTCTGTGTGAGCTTCCTCCAAAGGACACTGTTCCATTATTTCTCACATCTACCAGCTTTCACATGCCACCTTAACAGCGATGGGTCTTATGATTTGGGGAGGGGATCCTGTTAATCTGTGCTCATTTGACAATTGTTCAGCCGCGGACTCACATTATCCAATCTCCAGTTGGTCCCAAAAGAGTGACTAGAATTGAGGCTGCCTTCAGTGTGACAGTGCAGCCAAAGTGCAATGCCATAACCTTGGGTGTGGCTATAAACGTACTTTAGGATGAAGGGTGCTGTCTGGTCCCATCATAGACAGGGAGAGGGAGCTTACTTGGGAAAGCACTAAGCTGTGCTCTGCTTTGGTTGGCTGACAGGAGCCCCAAACTGACCTCATGTGAAGGATTTATTTGACTTTGACCCAAGGAAAGCTTTTCACTCCTTCGTCTAAAGATCCTGTATTTGGGTGAAACACAGCGTCTCTGGCAATGGTCCTATCCAAGGGAAAGTTTGAAGTAACATGATTCGCCGCAGCATTTTTTCTTTTAAAAAAGGCTCAAACCTCTCTCAACTTGTGAAGCAGTCTGTCCCCCACTAACCTTTCACCTCACCATTTCTCCTTACTTGTACTGATCTGCACCACAGTACTTGTGTGGGGTTCTTTATCCATCCTTCACCCCCAGACTGCAGCACGATTGTTGTTGAACGCAGGCCCTGAAACGCTCAATCTAAATAGAATGCTTCCCCTCCTCCAAGAGCAAATCCGACCCCTCCAAGCCAGGCTGTTGTCATGAATTTCAGGCCCAGTGTCTTCCTTAGACCCATCTCCTGTCAAAATGCAGAGCACTTACTGCTGCTGGTTGGGTCAAGGATACCCGGGTAAGTGAAGACTCGCACCATTGTTGCCTCCCCTGTTCTCTATACCAGTTGCCCAGTTGGAAAGAGATTGGAGTAATGCATGTACCTGAGACCACCACATTCCCTGCTAGCCCCGTTCAAGGAAGACGGGGCCTGTTTGGGTCTGAAAGTAGCTTTTGTATTAGCGAGGGCAGGGCACCCAAGCTTTAGTGTGAGGGGGTGATAAATGTTTATGCTTGTGACTGGAAAGGATCTAAAAGTGGTGGAAGCTGTTAAAGGCAGAGGATCCACTGCTTCTGTTTAACTGGGCGGGGGCAGCCCATTACAGCAAGAGGAAAAGATGGTTTAAGTGCCACTCATCCTGCTCCCTTTGCTTTTCTTTGAGAAAATAGTCCTGTTTCCTTCCATTCCTAGTGCAGAAGGAGTCTCCTGGTGCCTTCCTGGCCCCCAAACAGAGCAGGCAGCGGAGAGCCCCGGGGCTCACACCTGCCACAGGAAGACAGGAGCTGTGACAGTGCTTGTCCTTGAAGCGGCTTCCGGAGCTCTCCAACAGGATTCACCCTGTGCCCCCTTGGTGCATCTCTCTTGGTCCACAGCACACCTGCTCCTGTTCCCCAGGGATCATCAATCTGCCTGTCCTACTTCCGCCCAGCAGCAAATTCACAGCTTTCCTACTGTGGCCCCTGCTGGAGTTACCACAGTAATGTTCTCAAATGACAGAGAGGAGAGGGAGCTGCATAGGTGACTGTAAATAGCTCTGAACTTTATCTGCCCCTCATTCTCCAGCAACGCAGCCAGGCTCGCACAATAACTTACCACTCAGTGTTTCCACACCCCGCTTGCTTTCCATCTGCTGGCAACTGAAGAGAGCAGAGTTAGGGGCTGTGGAGGTGCTGTTTGGAAGAGGCAGTGGAATATGCCCAACCACAGGCAAAAGGCTTTTGTTTCAGAGCCGTGGCTTGGTTTGCCTAGATTAGGAAGAGAGGACAAAGATAGGTTGGGGCTAACACACCTGTTAGGTTGCCTTTCCTTTTTCTTAGTGAAGCTGCAAATTAACACTTTTTACCTTGATTTAGCTAATCCCTTGACCAGCGAAATCAAGACAAAAGGTGTTAAGATGGGGCTGCAGCAGAGACTGTCTCATGGTTAGGTCAAGGTAGAAAACATGGTGGCTAACCCTGAGACCGCTCTCTTAGTTCAGCCAAATCCTATAGGTATGTCTACACTGCAATAAAAGACCTGTGGCTGGCCCAGGTCAGCAGACTTAGGCTCACTTGGCTCGTCCTGCAGGGCTATAACATTGCAGTGTAGACATTTGGGCTTGGACTGAAGCTTGGGCTGTCAGTTCCCAGGGGGTGGGGAGAGTGCCAGAGCGCAGGCTCTACCCTGCACCTGAGTGTCCACAATAGAGTTTTAGAATCTCAGAGTTGGAAGGGACCTCAGGCGGTCATCTATTCCCATCCCCTGCTCAAAGCAAGACCTAATCCCCAACTAAATCATCCCAGCCAGGGCTCTGTCAAGCCTGACCTTAAAAACCTCCAAGGAAGGAGATTCCACCACCTCCCTAAGTAACCCACTCCAGTGCCGCACCACCCTCCTAGTGATTTTTTCCCCCCTAATATCCAACCTAAACCTCCCCCATTGCAACTTGAGACCATTGCTCCTTGTTCTGTCATCTGGTACCACTGAGAACAGTCTAGATCCATCCTCTTTGGAAACTCTTGCAGGTAGTTGAAAGCAGTTTATCAAATCCCCCCTCATTCTTCTCTTCTGCAGACTAAATAATCCCAGTTCCTTCAGCCTCTCCTCATAAATCATGTGCTCCAGCCCCCTAATCATTTTTGTTGCCCTCCGCTGGACTCTCTCCAATTTGTCCACATCCTTCTTGTAGTGTGGGGCCCAAAACTGGACACAGTACTCCAGATGAGACCTCACCAATGCTGAATAGAGGGGAATGATCACATCCCTGGATCTGCTGGCAATGCCCCTACTTATACAGCCCAAAATGCCGTTAGCCTTCTTGGCAACAAGGGCACACAGTTGACTCATATCCAGCTTCTCGTCCACCGTAACCCCTAGGTCCTTTTCTGCAGAACGGCTGCCTAGCCACTTGGTCCCTAGTCTGTAGCAGTGCATGGGATTCTTCCGTCCTAAGTGCAGGACTCTGCACTTGTCCTTGTTGAACCTCATCAGATTTCTTTTGGCCCAATCCTCTAATTTGTCTAGGTCCATCTGTATCCTATCCCTACCCTCCAGCATATCTACCACTCCTCCCAGTTTAGTGTCATCTGCAAACTTGCTGAGGGTGCAATCCACGCCATCCTCCAGATCATTAATGAAGATATTGAACAAAATCGGCCCCAGGACCGACCCTTGGGGCACTCCGCTTGGAGCTTTTGATCACTACCTGTTAAGGCCAATGATCTAGCCAGCTTTCTATCCACCTTATAATCCATTCATCCAGCCCATACTTCTTTAACTTGCTGGCAAAAATACTGTGGGAGACCGTATCAAAAGCTTTGCTAAAGTCAAGGAATAACACATCCACTGCTTTCCCCTCATCCACAGAGCCAGTTATCTCGTCATAGAAGGCAATTAGGTTAGTCAGGCATGACTTGCCCTTAGTGAATCCATGCTGACTGTTCCTGATCACTTTCCTCTCCTCTAAGTGCTTCAAAATGGATTCCTTGAGGACCTGCTCCATGATTTTCCAGGGACTGAGGTGAGGCTGACTGGCCTGTAGTTCCCCGGATCCTCCTCCTCCTCTTTTTTAAAGACGGGCACTACGTTAGCCTTTTTCCAGTCATCCAGAAGCTTGCCCGATCACCATGAGTTTTCAAAGATAACGGCCAATGGCTCTGCAATCACATCCGCCAACTCCTTTAGCACCCTCGGATGCAGCGCATCCGGCTCCATGGACTTGTGCTCGTCCAGCTTTTCTAAATAGTCCTGAACCACTTCTTTCTCCACAGAGGGCTGGTCACCTCCTCCCCATACTGTGCTGCCCAATGCAGTAGTCTGGGAGCTGACCTTGTTCGTGAAGACAGAGGTAAAAAAAGCATTGAGTACATTAGCTTTTTCCACATCCTATGTCACTAGGTTGCCTCCCTCATTCAGTAAGGGGCCCACACTTTCCCTGACCATCTTCTTGTTGCTAACATACCTGAAGAAACCCTTCTTGTTACTCTTAACATCCCTTGCTAGCTGCAATGCCAAGTGTGATTTGGCCTTCCTGATTTCACTCCTGCATGCCTGAGCAATATTTTTATACTCCTCCCTGGTCATTTATCCAATCTTCTACTTCTTGTAAGCTTCTTTTTTGTGTTTAAGATCAGCAAGGATTTCACCGTTAAGCCAAGCTGGTTGCCTGCCATATTTGCTATTCTTTCTACACATCAGGATGGTTTGTTCCTGCAACCACAATAAGGATTCTTTAAAATACCGCCAGCTCTCCTGGTCTCCTTTCCCCCTCATGTTATTCTCCCAGGGGATCCTGCCCATCTGTTCCCTGAGGGAGTCAAAGTCTGCTTTTCTGAAGTCCAGGGTCCGTATTCTGCTGCTCGCCTTTCTTCCTTGTGTCAGGATCCTGAACTCGACCATCTCATGATCACTGCCTCCCAGGTTCCCATCCACTCTTGTTTCCCCTACTAATTCTTCCCTGTTTGTGAGCAGCAGGTCAGGAAGAGCTCTGCCCCTAGTTGTTTCCTCCAGCACTTGCACTAGGAAATTGTCCCCTACACTTTCCAAAAACTTCCTGTATTGTCTGTGCACCGCTGTATTGCTCTCCCAGCAGATATCGGGGTGATTGAAGTCCCCCATGAGAACCAGGACCTGTGATCTAGTAACTTCTGTTAGTTGCCTGAAAAAAGCCTCGTCCACCTCACCCCCCTGGTCTGGTCGTCTATAGTAGATTCCCACCACGACATCACCCTTGTTGCTCACACTTCTAAACTTAATCCAGAGACTCCCAGGTTTTTCTGCAGTTTCCTACCGGAGCTCTAAGCAGTGATACTGCTCTCTTACATACAGTACAACTCCCCAACCTTTTCTGCCCTGCCTGCCCTTCCTGAACCGTTTATATCCATCCATGACCATACTCCAATCATGTGAGTTATCCCACCAAGTCTGTTATTCCAATCACATCATAATTTCTTGACTGTGTCAGAACTTCCAGTTCTCCCTGCTTGGTTCCCAGGCTTCTTGCATTTGTGTATAGGCACTTAAGATAACTCGCTGATCGCCCTGCTTTCTCAGTGTGAGGCAGGAGTCCTCCCCTCTTGTGCTCTCCTGCTTCCTCCCTGTATCCTACTTCCCCACTTCCCTCAGGGCTTTGGTTTCTTCCCCATAAATCTAGTTTAAAGCCCTGCAGCCTGAGTCAGCTGCCCTAGGTCCCCCTGTGACTTAGAGGCACGGGTGACCCTTCAGAAGCAAGGAAGTTATGCCAACTTTCTCTTTGAGGTGATAGCAGAATCTCCACCAGGGCCTCAGGTGCTGCCTCTGCTGGGCCCTAGGACCCTCGGCCTTGATGGGGCAGAGGCGATTCAGGCAATTCCCCTGCCCCATAACAGTAGCCCCGCCCCACCCCGGCTAACAATCCCCCCCCTGCCCCATAACAGTAGCCCCGCCCCACCCCGGCTAACAAT
>NW_020664517.1:669368-713192 GCF_002925995.2 Terrapene triunguis | reverse complement strand
GGTCGGACCGGACTTGGGAGCGGAGCGGGAAGCGGGCCCATGGCCTCTGCCAGCATCGACATCGAGGACGCGACCCAGCACCTGAGGGACATCCTCAAGCTGGACCGGCCGGCAGGTGAGGGCCCCGTGAATGGTCCGCCCGGCTGCTCCCGCCTCCCGCCTGTGTCCCGTGGGGCGCGCCCCTCCTGCCCGCCCGTGCGCCCCCCCCGCCCGTGTCCCGCTGGGGGCGCGCCCTCCCTGCCCGCCTGTGTCCCGTGGGGCGCGCCCCTCCTGCCCGCCCGTGGCCCCGTCCCCCCGCCCGTGTCTCGCTGGGGGCGCGCCCCGTCCCCGTCCGCGCCCCCCGCCCGTGGCCCCGCTGGGGGCGCGCCCCCCCCGGCGGTGTCCCCGCTATGAATCCCTCCTTTCTGCTCTTCCTCCAGCCCCCTGAGCGGTGCCCGTGGCACTGGGCTCTGCTCCTCCAGCAGTGTCGCTGTTGTGTGCTGCGATGTGTGGGAGTCACTCCGCGGCTATCCCGGGCCAGAAGCCGACGGGTGGCAGGGTGGAGCCGGGCTGCTGCAGGGCCCAGGCGAGGTGGGGGAGCTCTCCCCTCTTGGGGAAACGGCAGCGCTGGCGGAAGAGGAGCCGGGTGGAAATTTTGCTTCTCCCCAATGCAGTTTTCTTGTTGCCTCTGCTCCCCTAATCTCACATGCTTGTTCCTAGTGTGGGGGAAGACGTTAGATCTTTTTCTTCCCGTGTCAGTTTGGCTATGTCACCCTCTTTCTGAGTTGCTCCACTGGCTTCCCCTTCTCCATTACATCAAACATAAGCTGCTTGTCTTCACTCTCGAGGCCCTTTGCAGTCAGTCCCCACCCTACCTGTCATCTCTCAGTCAGTATCAAGCTGTCGGTGCTCACCTCGGACACCCGTAATGCCAGCCTCCATTGTTCAGGTGTTACATTTTCAAACACCTTCATGCTTTTTCCCACGCAGCCCCTCATCCTTAAGTGGTGCTTCCTGTAAACATCCATAGAGCTACCTCGTTATCCTCCTTAACTCTTCTTAGCCACGAGGGCTACAGAGAACTTGGCAACGGCTAGACTGCTGATGTGCTGAAAACATTGCTTCTCATGCTGACCAATATAGTATCATGTATTGTATCACCTGTTGTCTCTCATCTTATACTGTATTTGTAAGCTCCTCGGGGAAGGGGCTGTCTTATTGTTCTGTGCATTGCACGGTTGGGTCTTGGTGGATGATGAAGGCTTCTAGATGCTACAGTAATACGATAATAAGATCCTAGTAATTAATAGGATCTTAAATGTAACTCTGCGACTGCCGGAGCAGCAAAGCCCAAATGATTTCTAGCAGCACAGCTAAACTGTGCCAAAATATTCTCTCGCCATGTCGGAGCAGCCACACTGTACTCTGGGAAATGGCTCTGATGTGCCTTGGGTAGTACCTGGTGTCATGGCATAGAGGATGTGAGCACCCTTGGATTCCTGACCTGCACTGCTCCACTCCTGGGGTGGCCAAAGCATACAATGTGCCATCTTGATCCATGCAGAAGCCAGGGTTTCTGTGGGCCTTGGCTCCATACTAACAAGGAAGTGGCCTTCAGTCTGCCTGCCTATGGCCCCGGACTCCTGCTCCGTTGCCAACGTGGGTCTTGGCTGGGTAAAGTGTGGGCGTGTGTTGACGCACTTGCTGTGTGTTGTGAGAGGCCAGTGGAGCTGCCTTTGCAACAACTGATGTGCTCGCAGCAGAGCCCTGTTGGAGCTGAGCTCCTCGCGGTTCTCCGTGTGGCTCTTTTCACAGCTGTGAAAAGGGCTTTGCGTTGTGGAAGTGCAGCTGCTGCCACCCATGGTAGTGACTGCATCCTGCTGGGTTTCTTAACAGTTTGAAAGTTAAAATCTATGAGTGAAGCTGAGGAGCTGGTTCAGCTTAATCCCACCAGCTCCTCAGCCTCTCCAGCTACATTCTCTCCTCATTCTTCTGTTGGGTATGTAAGTGAAGAGGGATGATTTGGTAAATGGTTGGTAGCAGCTTCTGTTTTCGAATAGTCAGCTACCAGACAGGGCTTTCCTGTGACTGTGACACCCAACTGCCTGAGAGAGGACCTATGGGATAGATTCTAACCTCCGCATCTAATTCCAGTGCGGACAGTTGTATGAAGGTTGTAGTAGACACACAGCCGTGGTCTGAATGAATAGACAACCCTGCTGGACTCGGTCGCTGTACAACACTTCCATTTAGTGGTATAGACCTGACCGTTAGTGTCCCTGAAACTATTGCCCTCCTGATTTGTGCAGAGATGCTTCCTATTTCAGCTAGCCTGGTATGATCCAGAGTTTGCTTCTTAACCTCCACCCCTGGGCTGTAGAATCCTCTGCTGCTTCATTCTCCTACTGTCCTCTCTAGTGATACGGGTGCTGGAGCTCCATCTCTTTGCTGTAGTGAGCGGGCAATTGGGGGTTGTCTGAATGTGGAAGGGTGAGCAAGAGACTATAGAGGTCAGATTTAAGGTTGGTTTGAGCTTCTTAACTGAGGCCTTGTCTACACTAAAGGGAAAAGTCAATCTAAGCTACGCAATTTGAGTTACGTGAATAGCGTAACTCAAATCAACATAGCTTAGATCTACTTACCGTGGGGTCCACATTATGCAACGTCAACGGGAAACACTCTCCCCTTGTTGCCCCTTACTCTTCTCAATTTGGTGGAGTACAGGAGTTGATGGATGAGCGATTAGCAGTCGATTTTAGCGGGTCTTCACTAGACCCGCTAAATCGACCACTGGTGCATCGCTCGCCGCAGCATCAAGTGTAGACAAGCCTGAGAACTTCCTGGCTTATTTGTTTTTCCTTTTCACCCTTAAAGGTTTTGCTGTTACAATTGTTTGAGAGTTTTTCTTACCAGTGTGATGATTTGCTTGGATTAGTAACCTAAAGAAACTCTGCAATAGAGCTACCTTTAGAATGAATAACCTCCCATGTTCTGGAATGGGAAGTGTTATCCCTTCTGATCCAAAAGTAATCCTACAGCTGTCTCCACAGACTGTTTTCTGTGAGGTATCAGCGACTTTCAGTAGGCCAACACTGCTCCATCAGCGACTCAGATGTCACTCATTTCTATACCTTCCCAGCTCAGCCACAGATGGTTGGGTCACTCTGGTAGCTGCCGCCTTGTCTTTGGGAGTGTACCCCAAGAAAGCAGTGCTGTCTCTTCTCACCATCTCCTAGCCTAACTTGGTAGTGCCTGATGTGTGCCCACTGCTGCTAGCGGTGCCAATGTGTTAATTAGTAGAGCTTTGCTAGAGAGCTGGGCAGCATTCCTCGAAATCCTCATCCAAACCACTGCTGGCAGGAGGCGGCACACCAGCCCCATCACCCTGTTCAAATGACTGACTTAATGTGACACTCTATTGCATACAAACCAGTGTTCCCTTGCATGGGGCAGCAGGAACAGTCCTGTGCGAGGAGGTGAGTCTAACCCCCAGCTTATGATCGGCTGCTTTCCTTTCTCTGCAGGATGGTGGTGAATGTGCCTGTCTCGTGCTTTCTCCTTGAAGCCACGGGGAAGGACAGTGGTAGTTCAGGATGACTCTTGTTCCTGTTGATGTGGTTGCTAGAATGACCCTGTTTCCCCCCACATATGTCTGAGTGTACTGCCCCTGCAATGCAGTTGGCTAGGGAATGAGGTGCAAGGGACTAAATGTGCTCCTGAACTCCGATGCGCTGCAGTAGGTCATTGTGCCAGCCAACCATGCCCCCATTGCTATATGATGCTCTTTCTCTCTTCCCCCAGGATTGCATTTTTCTGGCACCAGCAGCAAAGGTGCATGTGAACCTCCACTATCTCTGGGTATAGAGAGCGCAGAGAATTTACCTCCTTTATAGCATCTCTTGCCACAGCAGATCACAGCTGTGCTGCACAGAGCACTTTCCTGCAGGGGCAACAAGGAAGGGCAGAGTGAAACCCGCTAGGACTGCATCAGTTTCATGGTGCTGCTGGGCAAGCCACAATAGATGCAGTCCTCACCCTATGGTAGGGAGTGCAGTGCATTCTGTGGCCTGGAGTCTCTGTGTAGAGGATGAATGTAGCTGCCATCTGCTCCATGTAATGCCGATTAGCATGGCCCCTGGGCTTCTCCTGAGGGGCCCAGACATCCCCACACTGTGATAATGCAGTCCCGCATGCCTGTTTCTGGGATGTTGAATGTGCAGTCTCTGATTTAGCTCCTCTTGTTACATGAAAGCATTCTTTTAAATAAACCTGGAGAATGAATTCTATTCACAATTACTTCTGCTGGCAGCAGCATTAGCTGCATTCCCTGATATAGTAAAGCAATTAACCATCCTGTTTGGTAACTGGAAAGTTTGTCTTGCTTTCTGAGGAAGTGCTGCTTGTGGAGGGAGTTATATTTGGGTTCATTACCTTTGCCAATAACAAAGGAGCATTAACCTGTGGTTGTAGGAGCAGCCATTTCACAACAAGACCATTGCAGCAGTTGTTGCCAGGGCAACAATAAACCAGGTTTTAGTTTTCTGGTCCAGTGAAAATTTCACACAGCTGTAATAAAAGAGAGTTTGCTGAAGCAAGTGACTGTCAAGTGGCAAGGCACAGTGCCAGGTGGTTTTGGTGCTCGTTCATTTCTGCTTGGGATTGTTAATCCTTAGCCCTTCCTACTTGAGTAACTGACATGGAAATGTGTCCCTGACATTGCTGGCCTTCTGAAGGCCTCCAGCAGGCCTGGTGACTGGTCGTTACAAACTGGGATGGAGTTCCTCTGGTTGAAAGGCAACATGTTCCAGGCCAGGCGTACAAAGTTAGGGCCATATACATGCCTTGATTCAAAGCAGAGCTCTTGCTCATAACAGAGGGAGGTTTGCACACAGGGTCAGGGTGCAGTACGATCCGTCTGCTCCTGGTAAACTCAGGAAATATCATAGGTACTTGGAGGCCAACTGCTATTTCTGCTGTTTGTGTTGGCAGTTGCACATGGGATTAGCTGATGTGGATGCAACAGCTGCAGAAGTTATCGGTACATACTAGGTGCACGGTTGCAAACCCACATTATTTGATGATCTCTCTTTTAGTTTCATTAGGCTTCAGTCCCTAGCTAGTTGAGATGAATGTGGTAGCTCACATCTGTTGTGTCAGGCTGTTTGCAGACTCAGGAATTTACCACCACATCAGTTACTTGGGTCATTTTTGGAAGGCTTCCTCTGCAGCTGTAACGACTAGAGATCTGTCTTTCAGTGTGACACTGGATGAATGTCTTGAGCTGGCTGCATTTGGCCCACAGGGCAGGCATTCGACACCACTGCTGTGTTGGGCATTCAGTAACTTGAGTTTGATGGATTTCTTGGTTGTGTCCATTGACTTCTCCTTTTTGTTTACTGAGAAGACTTATCCTGATGGGAGAAGAGCTAAAGGACCCCTACACAGGTGTGTGGCACATGTTCTCTCAAAACATGGCCTTCCTCCTGCTGAGTCAGCATACCCCAGCTGGTAGGGCAGTGGCACCTGAGATAGGGTATTTCACACTGTGCTACTCCTGTGATTAAATATTGCGCATGTTGTTTTCATTTAGGTTCAGTGAACGAAAACCAGAGGCCACCCAACTCGTTCAACGGGGACTTGAATGGGCTGCTGGTGCCAGACCCCGTTGCAGCTGGCGATGGAGCTCCCTTGGCTAAGCCAATGCTCCGAACTGTTCCTCTGGGAACCCTGCAGGAGAAGCAAGTCATGTAAGTGTTCCCCAGGGAGGGTGGAGGCTGAGCACCGGGCATCGGTAAGGGGAAGCTCAATCTGAACTTGGTTCTGATGAGAGTGGTCAAACCCGGTTCTTAGCTGTGAAAATGAGGTTGAGGTTGTGAGCAATTCAGCAGCCAATCCTGTCTCTTCGGACGACCCGTGTCCATGTTTTTACTGGTCAGTGGGGAAAGGAGGAGTTCTGATGCTGAGTAATTCTGATGATAGGCCTTGAGCAGTAGGGCCTGCTGCATAGCAGGAATGAGGAGCATTGGTGGAGCTGTGTGGGGGAAGGAGGAGCAGGGTGTGCCGCATGTCAGGATTAAGGAGCGTCAGCAGAACGCTGTGACGAGTTCAGGACTTGTGTAGTGGGGGTGCCAGGGATCAGCGGTCTGCATTGGCAAAGGTATAGCTGGAAACTTGCCCATATATGGAGACTTCAGCTACCCCATTCCCTCTGTCACTTGCATTATTAACTCTGAATTTTTCAGACTCTGTCTTCAGGTATCATGCAGCAGAAGAACAGGTCAAGTGACTACCTGACCCTCCACTAAACAGGAGAAATAATTAGGTGCATCTGTGAACATACACAGATGTGGGTTAATTAGACAGAAGGGCGTGTCCGTGCATAGTGGGTCCAAGGCTATTTCTCCAAAACGTGAGTGACACAAGGCGCGCTCCTAGGAGCAGCCCATTGGTCTACACGCTCTAGTACCCTGCCTCCTGCATTGACTCCTCAGCATTAGGCTTTCTCGCCTGACGAGCTTATCGTTTGGCTTTTCTGAAGACTAGCTGTTGCCAAGTTCCTTGTTGCTGAGCTGTTGCTGAGGGAATTGCCTAGCAGCGTGTTTCACTGCCAGGGTTAGTTGCTTGGTTGGCATTGGGCCAGTTGCATCTTGGAGGTATTTGGAGTGTGGCCCAAAGTAGCTCAGAGTAAATCTGTCATTTGGAACAGGAGACTGGATAACTTGGCTATGAGAGAGCTCTTTGGGGGACTTGAGGAGGAGCAAGCCAGGCCTCTGTGCTTGATTCTGCCAAAGAGCGGTCTTTTAGATGAATGAATGGCCCTCTTTGGTACTGATCTTCAGCATGCACCCTGGAAGCTGCCCAGAAGTCTCTCTGAGTTATGGATTAAAATGGCTACCAGCAATACCTGTGCTGGGTTCCCCTCTCATGGTCCCAGAGAGGCCAGGTGTGTGAGCTGAGCTCTTTATTTCTCTTAAAAGCTGCCTTTCTGGAGATGACAGCTCCACCTGCGTGGTGATAGCGGCAAAAGACGTGGAGATTGTGGCCAGCAGTGACTCTAGCATCACCAGTAAAGCCAGAGGGAGCAACAAGGTAAAGGGGAGGGTGTATCTAACCTATGTACCGCATCCCCGCAGTATCTGTGCACCCCCCATGGAGCGACAGACAGAAATACCTCTCTTTCTGCCTGGCTTGGAGGAAGGTAACAGCTTGCTTGGTTATAGGGGTGATTGAAGAATGTATTCGTGGCCATCCGTGTTGCTCAGCAGAAGCTCTGCTACGCTTTGCATCACTCAGAGCTTTTCCAGAGCCTGTGGCTTCATGCCTAGCTATGAGCTGCAGTGATGGAGCATGTGAGCCCCCTTGGCCACCTCCGGTGTGAGAGGATGGGATGGAATCTGCCAGGCAGTCTCACATGGAAGTGGGTGTGTTTACTGCTGTGACTCTCCTAGTCCCTCTTAGTTCCTTACTTTGCACCTCCTGCCAGGGTGGCACTTACCAAGTTGGGCCAGGCCCCTGTGTGAGCCCTTCCCGGATCCCCAAGAAGGGAATCCTGAAACCAGGGTGAAGCTGCCCTCACCCCAGGGACTGAATGGTGCCTTTATCCCAAACACCCTTTCCGCTGACTTTTAAGTGGGATCCCAGACTTGGCCTCAATCCCTTTGCTAGCATCGTTCCACAATAGAGAATCGTAGTGGCAGTTGCTCCAGTGTAAACAGCATTCCTCCCTGCAGGAGCAGGGACGCTTCAGCAGCTTCGCTAGAAGTCTCTTCCTATACGCAGGGCTGTAGTGCACCTGCTTCGCTCTGAAATCTCACTGTGGAATGGCCAACTGCCGGCCAGAGCATTACCCTTCTCCGTTGTTTGGTGGCTTTATTGCAGATATTTCTGTTTCTTTCACTTTGCCTTAGCTGCTCTTTATTTCTTTCCTCCATCTAGGTAAAAATACAGCCAGTAGCCAGGTATGACTGGGAGCAGAAATACTACTATGGCAACCTGATAGCTGTATCAAACTCCTACCTGGCATATGCCATTAGAGGTGAGGACCAGTTCCTGCTGCTTTGTGAGTGTGATCTGTATTGGGCTCCTCCTTCAGTTGTTACCAGTGCAGCCTAACGCTAGGTGTGGAGCTCACCGTTTCTGGTTCCCATGTTGGGGGGGCGTTATTGTGGGTCAGGTAGTCTTGGGAGTGGGGATGGGACTGGAGCAACAGGAATGGGTGGATTGAAACACTAAAAGTTGGGTACAGCCCCTGGAGCAGGAGGAGTCATTGGAGTTAGAAATGTGAGACTGGGAAAAGCCCAGGTGGAGGCAGGGAGCAATAGGGTGAAGCTGAGAGATTGTCCTGGCATTAGCTGTGTCCCTAAGAGCGGACACTTTCCCAGGAAAAGGGGAGGAGGTGGGGTGCGCCCTGCGGGAGGGGTGCATTGAAGCCACAAGATTCAGTAAGGCTTAGGAATAGTGTAGGGAGTTGCACGCTTCCAGGCTAGCATGAAGGGAAACTAGGACGTGTTTATGTGAGTTAGTCGCTGCAGATGCTGCTCCTGTCACTGTGTTCCCCCGGGTTAAGATCTGGGTCCTGTTTGCTCTGGAGGTGGGGCTGTGTGAAACTGAACGGAGTCAATAAGCCATGCTAGAGCTGGGAGTCCATAGAAACCTGATTCTATCCCACTGGAAGTTGGTCACTCCTCCAGGGTAGCCCTTCTGCTGTAAACAAACCTTTCTCCCTGGCTAAGAACAGGTACTTCCTGAGGACAGAGAGCAGCACAGACACATAGGATGAATTGATTTGCTTAAATTAAGAGCAGTCGTGTCATTTAGGATAAACTTTAGAAGAAACAAGCTCACAAAAAAGCAGGCACAGTGCGGGGCTGTGGTACTGGTGCAGTTTACAAGGGAAGATCAGCTTCTGCAGGACATGTGGAACAGGCTTCGGATCATCTGCAAGAGTGACCTCTCGTTGGGCCTGCTCTGTGGCCTTTTTCTCTGCCCTCACCCATCACTTGTTGGGTTGGGCGTGCTGCCGGGGCTTGTCAGTGCCTCGATACTGCCTGATGGCCAGCCGGGATGCTGAAACCTGGAGGGTAGCTGCTGAGGCAAGAGGAAACCCTGTGACGAAAGAGCTGACAAGCGTTGACTTCTCTCCTTTGTGTTCTCCTTGGTAGGTGCCAGCAATGGCTCGGCTATGGTGCGGGTGCTGAGCATCAGCACTGCCGAGCGGACCTTGCTGAAAGGATTCACGGGCGGCGTGGCAGACCTGGCTTTCGCCCATCTCAACTCCAACCAGCTGGCCTGCCTGGACGAGGCTGGCAACCTCTTTGTCTGGGGCCTGGCCATGGACAATGGGAAAATCCAGTATCTTATCGGAATAAACTCTGTGGCAGTATTTGTGTAGCAGCAACACACGGATGCAACAGCAAAGCCAGGCTCAATTTCAGGGCCTTTACAAAGGGACACTTGATCGGGTTTCCCTCTGTGTTTATCTCCTGTTTCCCTTAGAGCTTGGCAGGCAAGGAGCCTGGGTAGTCTTGCTCCTCCCATTAAGGATCACATGACAGTGGCCAGCCAGTGAATGAGAGATGATAGGTAGAGCGATGATAGGCCCCAAAGGGCCTTGAAAGTGAAGATGAGCAACTTATGTTTGAGACAATGAAGAGGGGGCCAGTGGAGAGATGCAAAGAGAGGGTGATATGTTTGTGGCAGCATTCTGAATGGGTCTGAGCAGGGCAGGGTTGCATTTGTCAAGGCCAGAGGAAAGGATGCTGCAATAATCAAGATACAAGATGAGGAGAGACTAGACAAGCGTTTGAGCTGGGTGTTCAGACAGGAGTAACTGGCAAGGAGGGGTTTCACCCAGGAGCCCCATGGACTCCTGGCTCGCCCAAGCCTACTGCTCTGTGTTGCCATCTGGATCATGTTACAAGGACACTGGCCTACATCTGTCTGGCTCTATCTATATTTTCCATGGCTCTGGGAAAGAGGGCTGGGATGCAAAGCCCATTACCCCAAAGCCCATCTTTACTGCTTTTTTTGGTCTGCTTGAAGTGAGTCCCTGGATTTTAGTGTTGTGAACCTCTTCCTTTCCTGACGGAGTTACTTTTCCAGTGTTCCTGGGAAGCACGTTACTTCAGGGTCACAATTTCCCAGCCTTATCGTTGATGTGTATAACTACTTCAAAATGAGGAGTGAGGGTGACCCGTGGCATATTGTGATTATTTAAAGTTCTATGTGTGGATATATGAATTGGATCACTCTGTGTGATTGGGATAGCCTTCATGCATCTCTTTCCATTGTTTTTTCAAGTCATACCACAGTGCTGGCTGAAATAATAAAACCAGAGCCAATTCAGATTCCAGCCCTACAAAACCAAAAAAGCTTAGAATTTTTCTGATAACATGCAAATGTGACCCTAATCTGTTTCTCTGCTGTGTCTGTCTGTTCATTCTTGTATGCAGACAATAAGTGAAATTTACAAGGATCTAAGTGTTACTTGTAAATGTCACTTTCTTGCCAGTGGAGGTAAGGCGACCTGCCTCCCTCACCAAGGTCCTTGTAACTGGTTTCTGTGGATAGTAATTCAGAGCTAAAAAGCACTAATTGTTTTAGACATCACAAGGATCCATCCTGAGAGGATTATATCTGAACTCTAGTAACAGCCAGAACTGTGTGTTTTCCTTAACGTGGTGATTAGAGAGGAGATCTTGGTGAACATAAAACGACCTGAGGGCACCCCGCTGAACAGCTTCCGGAGAATCATATGGTGCCCCTTCATCCCAGACGAGAATGAGGAGAGCGGTGAAGAGGGCAGCCAAACATTGGCATTGCTGCACGAGGACAGGGTAAGGAGGCTTGTGGGTCTTACTTGAAACGTTATCCCCTATTGTAATCCCAAGAGAGACTGTAATCCTCCTCTGGGTACCTGGATTGAAATGCGGGTATGGTCACATGATGGGAATGTAATGGTTACGGACTATGCTGAATAGCAGAACCCTCCCACGTTAATGACCCATGTGTTCAGGAGAGGCCTGAGGCTGGATTAGCAATGAGGGTGCCGCAGGTATGCGGTAAGGTATATTGGTAACGCCGTATGCCTCTTCCTGATTTCTAGCCAGTGTTGTTAAACATTCACTGGTGTGAACACAAAACAGAACTCAGACTGTGGTGCCTTTGTAAAATAAAAGGGGCCTTCTGCTGAATTCTGCCTTTCCTGTCCCTTTGATTGCAGATAGCAGATGCTCTTGCTGACACAGCCTGCATAGTGCATATGGTACTGTTCATAATAATAAAAATGTTGGAAACCGCAATTATATTGAGCACCTAAAGTGTGCTCTGAGGTGTGCAGGCATGGAAGCCCCCGGCCGCTTCCCCCAGGAGCAAAGTCAGAGGGGGCAGAAGTGACTTTAGGTCGGACATGCCTGACCTCATGTGAGGTCCTTGTGTTCCAGGTTTGTTGTTGAACCTAAGGCCTGGTCTACACTAGGACTTTAATTCGGATTTAGCTGCCTTAATCCGAATTAACCCTTCACCCGTCCACACTACAGAGCCAGTTAATTCGAATTAAAGGGCCCTTTAAATCGATTTCTGTACTCCACCTCGACGAACGGAGTAGAGCCTAAATCGATTTTGTTAATTCGAATTAGGGTTAGTGTGGACGCACACCACCGAATTACTGTATTTAAGTTAATGGGGTAGTGTGGCCGCACACCACCGAATTAATGTGGTTTAAAACCGAATTAAGGTGCTTAGTGTGGCCGCGCACAATCGAATTTATACAACCTGTTTCCCAAATTCGAATTATCTAAATTCGGATTAATCCTGTAGTGTAGACATACCCTAAGTGAGTATGCTTGGTAGACAAACCAGACTGCTCTTGTTTAGGATCATGCTGGTTTCTAAATTAACTGTGGCCTCTGAGAGTATTGCTGTGGACAGTTGTGTGAAAACCTTTGCTCGGCATGCAGTGACAATCAAAAAGCAAATGGGTTTAAGCTGTGTCAAGAAAAGGCTAGAGAATAGTACAGAAAATATTATGCCACTCTGCAGATCAGGGGTAAAGCCTCTCCTTAAATAGGAAATGTTCAATTCTCAACACTTCTTTTCAAAAAGGAAATATCAGAAACAGAGAAGGGACCTCAGATTAGATGCATGAAATATTTCCACATGAGGGAGACTGAATTCCAAACCATTTAGTTTAGAAAGCTGAATAAGTGAGCCAAAGACCACGTTCAAAGAGCCTTAAAACTGCAAAGCAAAGCGTTCAAAAGTCAGGAAATGCCTAGACTAACTTTCCCCTGTGAATATGGGTTAGCATGGCACATTAAATTGCATGACTTCATTTCTCTGCCTGCTGAGTCCCCAGATCAGACAGTGAAAGAGGTATGACTGTGCAGTGAATGAGGCTGGAGCCCTCAGCGCCGCTTGTGCTCAGCAGAAAGTGAACAGTGTGTGGTGAATGAGGAAGGATGATGTTGTGGATGAGGCCCTGCGCTGAGTCTCAGAAGATGTGGCTTCAGTTCACACACCTCAGATCTGGGCCAGATGCTTAATCTCTCTGGACAAGAGTTTCAAAAGTACCCAGTCGTTTAGGGCGCCTACGTTCTTAAGTGCTTTAAGACACCCTGAAAGGACTTGATTTTCAGAAAGTCCTGTACATCAGACCCTTTTAAAGTGTGTCAAGTTAGACACCCAAAACTTGAGGTTCCCACAATCGCAGCAGGTCACTTCTGAAAATCTTGGCCTCTGGGCCTCAGTTTCCCATCTGTAAATAGGGATAACACTTTCCTGCCTCATAGAAACATTGAGAATAAATTCACTATGTGCTTGTTGAGAGGCTCTCAAACACTGCAGTGACGAGGTTCGTCGGACTCTCATTTAGGGAGGTGCTTGAATGGTGTGAAGCGTGAAAATAAACATGGACTCCTTGTGCGGCGCACTGCCTTTTCTGTGCACTGAACCAGGTGGGGGCCTGGTTGGAACAATACGTGATCTGTCTGGTAGTGCATGTGCATAAGGGGGCAGGAGTAAGTTTGCGTGAGCAACCTCAATTCGGACATTTCTTACCTATTGTTCACTTTTCAGCCTTTGTGTTTTTTCTAATGGAGTTTTTTAAATGGAACTTGATTGAGGGGTTTTTTTTGTTTTTTTTTTTTAAGGAAAAGCAAATGCTCAAGCACATCTCCTGGACAGCACTAGAATGCTGTGTGCTGCACAGTCTCTGCCGGTGAGATGGAAGGAGACAGGACTCCCTTGGAGCCTTTCCTTCTTCCATATGAATGCTCATCTGCTACAGGGAACATAAGAACGGCCATACTAGGTCAGACTAGAGATCCATCTAGCCCAGTATCCTGTCTTCCAATAGTGGCTGATGCCCAATGCTTCAGAGGGAATGAACAGAACAGGGCAATTATTGAGTGATCCATCACCTGTCATCCAATCCCAGCATCTGGCAGCCAGAGGCTTAGGGACATCTGGAGCATGGGGTTGTGTCCCTGGCCATCTTGGCTAATAGCCATTGATGGACCTATCCTACATGAACTTAATCTGTTTTTTTTTTTTTTAACCCAGTTATACTTTTGGCCTTCACAACATCCCCTGGCAATGAGTTCCACAGGTTGACTATGTTGCGTGAAGAAGTACTTCCTTTTGTTTGTTTTAAACCTGCTGCCTGCTAATTTCATTGCATGACCTCTAGTTCTTGTGTTATGTGAAGGAGTAAATAACACTTCCCTATTCACTTTCTCCACACCCAGGTCTATAGAATCATGACTGATCATATCCACTCTTAGTCATCTCTTTTCCAAGACGAACAATCAGTTTTTTTTAATCTCTCCTCATATGGAAGCTGTTCCTTACCCCTAATCATTTTTGTTGTTCATCTCTGTTCCTTTTCCAATTCTTGAGTAATTTTGTATCATCTGCGAACTTTGCCACCTCACTGTTTACCCCTTTTCCAGATCAGTTAAGAATATGTTGAACAGTACTGGTCCCAATATAGATCCCTGGGGGACGCCACTATTTACCTCTCTCCATTACGACCATTTATTTCTCCCCTTTTTCTGTCTTTTAACCAGTTACTGATCTATGAGAGGACCTTCCCTCTTATCCCATGACAGCTTACTTTGCTTAAGAGCCTTTAGGTGAGGGACCTTGTCAAAGGCTTTCTGAAAGTCCAAGTACACTATATCCACTGGATCCCCCTTGTCCACATGTTTCTTTGAAGAAGGCTTGACTGAACCATCTCGTACAGGGGGTTCAAACTTCATAGTGGATCACAATTTAAGAGAGTCAGTTTTGTATGACTCCCTCCAGTCCATCACAGGGTCATTCAGCCACTTCTCCCTCCCGCTGGGGATGGAACTACAGCAACTGTGGCAACTACAGCAATTGCTGACATGGGAAACAAATATCAGGAAATACATAGTGTATTTTAGTGCGATTTAGTGAATGGAAACGGGGAGAGCTAGGACCATGTGACCAGAAAGCTCTCTATGGCCCACAGTTTGGGAACAGTTTAAGCAGGTATTGCCATCAAAACTGGTGAACAGAGCACATGAGAGGAGTTGTTCAGTGGACGATTGTTACCGAGGTTTGGATGCAGTAAACGTTTACTGTGCAAAATGCCACTGTCCCAGATCTGTCCTGGGCATTTCTCATGCTCCCGTCACCATGGTACCTAGATGCCAACGGGAAATGTTTAAAAGGCGATGCTTGCTTAGTAACTCCAGTGGGACTCTAAGAATAATGTTCATCAGCGTTGCATCATCTTTTCTAGAATGCTACTGAATGGCATGTGTAACACGGTTATGTGCTGCTCCACGTGAGCCTGCTGTCAGCTGAAGCTTCGTAGTCTCACTTTCAAGAGAAACAAATGGAATGCTGTGTCAAAAACAAGATTCTGGGTCTGAGGGATACTCACCAAAGCAGACATTAAAGGCTTGTCTGTACGAACACTTAGTTCCTAGCAAGCTGGGGGGTGAATCTACCCTGCACTAGTCTGGTGCAGACTAACTGTCCGTGTGTACTCTGCTGATGTATATTAACAGTTTGTTACTGCGCTTTGATCTAGGTCTCTTTGAAACAGGACTAGATTGAAGCACATTCACCAACTGTTTGTGTACGTCAGCAGGGCCCACATGGCCCGTTAGTCTGTGGCAGACTAGTGCATGTTACATTCGCACCCCCGCTTACTGCAAACTAAATGTTCATGTAGAGAAGCCCTCAGAGTGGATTCCTTGGATAGGAGTCTCATCTCCAGTCTGCTTCTAGGTAGGGTCTTACGGACCATGCTCAGCATTGATCTAATAGAGGGAGTAACCCACACATCAGTGACGTGCAGATGGCTCAGAATGGGAAGAAGCTGTGAACAAGAAGTATGGCAGAGAACTAATCTAGGGCTAGAGAGACTAGAAACATAAGCAGAAATTAATGTGAGACACAGGCGGGTTGGGGAATGCAGCTAATACATCAAGGGACAAATAAACACACCACCTCTCTGGAGGAATTCCTCTGGAAAACAGCAACACCAAATGGCCCTTAGGATGGCAGAGGGCAGCAAGCAAAGCACGGATCTGCAGTGTGATAGTGCAACGGAAAAGTGAATGTGGCTTTGGGCTGTATGCGCAGAGACATCGTGACACTGTCCCTTTAAAACAGCTAAATCCATAGAGCTTGGCAGCGAAGGGAATATAATAGTTGAGGGGTGGGAATGCCAAGGAAGGCGAATGAGTGACCCGTGGAGTATAATGAAAACAGCGAGATTAAGTTAAGGGGACAATAAAGGCTTCGTATCTGGAGAAACACTTCACTAGCAGGAAGTGATCAGGCCAGAAAGGAAAGGGGTGGGAATCCACCACTTGGGACACTACTAGTGCTGTCTAACTATCAAATGTACAGTAGGGAATAATCCTGGTGGGCTGGATGGGATGGACTAGGCCAGTCTTTCTCTGATTCCTGTGCTTTGGGCTCTGCTTTTCCCACTTAGCATGGTGGTTAACTCCTCGTTGCGAAAAGAACCCTTCTTAAGCACTCAAGTTGGTTACGCTGCAAACCTGATTGATTTCCAGAGTCGTACCTAGTTTAGCTGATCTCCAGGCTCTTCAGTCACTGCAGTCATGAGAAATCAGAAAAGGAACTGAACGCCTGGCCACTGGGGCGTCACCGCATCCAAATCTGCCCCCATGCACAGTGCTGAGGAGCGGCAATCTGCCCATGCACGCAGGGCACTCAGAAAACTGGGCTGCTTGAGTCTGAGGTGGTCTTACCCACCACAGATGTCAGGGCGGAGGGCACCATCTAACCTATAGAAGGGACACCTGTGCTGAGGAGTGTCCCCTTACCCTGCACCTCTTCAGAGCCCCTGCACTAGGCTGATAGGTTCTTCTGACTGACGCTCCCCAGGCATTGAGCACAGCGCAGGGATACGAGCCCAAACTTGGATTCCCCAACGTGACAAGGCTTTTGTTGCCCCTAGGCCTCTGAGGCAGCTGCATGAGGCTGGATGCATCATTGCTGTGCCCAAAAGCTGTTTTGTGTTTGTGTAGCTCTGATGGAATATATTGCATGCGGCCCAGTGCTGCACGGGCCAGAGGTGGCAGCTGGACGAGAGGGTTCGTGGCAGCTGTGACTGTTAGAAGGAGCCGGGGAGGTCTCAGGCACTGGCCTGCAGGCATGCACGTGTACTCATTTCTCCTTGTTCTCCTCCAGGCAGAGGTTTGGGATCTGGATATTATCCGAGCCAACAACAGTTCCTGGCCGGTGGAGGTGACTAACATCAAAGAGGGCTTCATTGTGGTGAAAGGCCACAGCACGGTAAGAGCACTGCTGCCTGTTGTTATCTAGAGCCCTCTGGTGGATGATCTGCTCAGAAAAGCAGTGTGGGGACAGGCGAGTCACTGGCACACCAAAGCCAATCGCTGGGGCACTCTCCACGTCATTTTCGGTCTCTGTGGCATATCTTGAACCCTGAGCTCCCTCGACTTTCTGTTCTAAAGAGTTGGACTGTTACCCACCTTCAGTAAAGATGGTGCAGCCCTGAGCTGCTGTCGGTGGCTTAATGTTGAATGAATGTCTCTGCCATTGCCAAGCTGCTGAGTCATCTGTCTGGCATTCCTGAACGTTGCAGCATAAATACCTACGTTCATATCGCTTGATGAAATCAAAGCCAAGCAGGGCTGTGATCATGTCCTTAGCTCCTTATGCCCTTGGGTCCTCGTATGCATTGCCTGCGGGGCTGGTAAGAGCAGGCACTTCCAGGAGATAGACGCCTGCCGTGCCCCTCAGAATGGAGAGGCCGGGCTGTCACTGCTACAGTCTGTCTTGCAGGATAAGCTCATTTGCACCTTGAGGCTGCGAGTCACTAAGCAATATGGTGGGGACGCCATCGTTCCTTGAAACACAACAGTGTTTAGTGGCTCAGCCATTTTCAGGAGAATCAGATTGTCCTGCAGTTTCTGCTTACGGGCTTAGTGGTCAGTTCTGCAAACATCAGAGAGAGTGGCAGGTGAGCCTGCATCTCAAAGAAACCCTAATTTTTGTTACAGCCAAAAGCTACCTCTGGAGAAATGCTGTGTTGGCCCATAAATGCTTTGGCTGTTGGAGATAATCAAAGGCCAAATTACTTACCCAAACCAATGGCTCTTGTGGAGCATGGTACTCAGTCCTTTTGTGTGGATCTCTGTGATTACCTTAGAAGTGTGCGACTTACCAGGTAGACCCTCAAAGCTCAGCTGCCCTGGGGGTGTAAAAAGGCATTCAGGCTCTTTGGCTTTTGCCTTCTCAACAGTGGCATCTCTTCTGATGGTCTCACACCTACCTTTCACCTTCTCAGACAGAATGGGGGAACTATGACAACAGGAAGGATAAGAATGTACATGTAGGAAAAGTTATGAACTCAGTTTGGCAGACTTCATTGTATGTGGTCTTTGGGGACCCTCGTCCTACCCTTACAAGGAGCTGAATGGGATCGAAGGGTCTCTTTCATCTCTGACTTCTGTATCACATAGGGCTTAGTTCCCATTAAACTACAGTCAATTTCTGAAATTATAGGAATGCAGAGAACTAATTACACTATAAGGGGATGCTGTCAATGTGTATAAGGTGCATCATTCGTAACTGTGCATATATAAGATTTTCAAAGGTGCCAGAATGATTTGGGAGCCATTCCCATTGAAAGTCACTTAGGTGCTTTCGAAAAACCCATCTGTAGACAATGAGTGTAATTTAAGAGTTACAGATCCTATTTGTGATATTTCTAAAGGCTTGTCTAAGCACCAGGTACAGCTTTAGCTATACGGGAGTAGTTCTGCTGGTACAACTGCTAGTGTGGGTGCAGTTATACTGGGAAAGCTTATTCCTGAGAAGCGAAGAAGACACCTTTATGCTGGTATAATTGTGTCTACACTAGAGGTTGTAGCAGTAGAACTACATTTGTACAAAATCACACCTCTGTCCAATATTTGTACTGGTACAAAACCGGTGTGTAGATTAGGCCTAAATATCAGTGAAAACGTTTCAGGTGTCGAACAGGTGATGGTGTGAACCTTGGATGCATTAGAACCTGGAAAGGAGTAACAATGAATGAGTTTGGTTTCGCTGTCCATACTGAGTGAAAAGTAAATAAAACTGCATCACTGGTGGAAAGTAAATGAGAATTGTACAATTTCTTCTTCGAGGGATGGTCCCCATGTGTATTCCACACGTAGGTACGCATGCGCACCACATGCCTGAGATCTTTAGAAAGCCGTGTCCATTGGTCTGCACATGCGCAGTTGTTCTCCTTGTGCTCTGAACCGAGGGCATAAGGGGTGGTGCGGACCGGTGCCTCTGCAGTTCCTTCTGACCACCGCATGGCCTGAGTCAGAACTTTCTGCGTCCACAGCTGCTTATTTTGACTGCTTCAGTCTGTGAATATCGTAAATAGTTTTAGAATTCTTTTAGGCTTAAGTATGAGTGTAGGTCGGTAGCTCTTTTCCCCCCACTTCAGGGAAATGCTCCCCAGGAGACTAGGATTGTGCCCAGAGTACTGGGGTTTAAGAATTGCGTGTCCTGCCCCTGCTCCTTGTCAATGAGCAAGGAACACCAACGCTGCCGTTACTGACTGGGTGAGGCTCACATCTCCGCTAAGTGCAGCAGGTGCTGCTCGTTCCCTTCCGGAACTCATGAGGGTCGAGAGTGAAGACTTACTAAACATCTGGAGAAGGCCATGAGACCCCACTCAGATCCCAGCTGGGGAGACATCCCCCCACCCCACACACACACATCAACTTCAATCAGCAGGCAGTGCCCTTCAAAGCACAAGCTCAGGAGTTGAGGACAAGACTTCCAAGCCTAAGGAGAAGGCTTCTCATGAGAGTAAGGGGCACTCTCACAAGCATAGAGACAAGCCCTCTGCTTCTAGAGCTGACCTGAAGAAATGAGATCCCTCCTCGACTCCTCAGAGTCAGGGGAGTCCTCACGCACGGGTCCTAAAGATTCAGTCCTCAGTAAATCTCCTCAGCAGGAGAAAGTTGCGCGAAGGAGCACACGTCCGTCGGTTCTGGGTCCGATGCGCAAACTAAAGATAGACATCCACCGCTGGTCCCTTCAACATCCAGATCAGACTGTGCCAATATCATCATGGCCCCAGAGGGATCCGACTTCCACCGTGACCAGAGAAGCACAGGATCCGATGGCTCCAGCAATTGACTCACCCTGTACCCTGGGGCAGTCTGAGACCTACTTTTCCCCAGAGGACGTTTTTGCTCTCCCCTGTCCTCACTCCCATTTCCTCTCATCTCCTCTTTATTCAGACACACTGTTACGCCCATGGAAGAAGCTATTCTGAGGACACAGAGCCGCTCTCTTTTCCCACCCGCAAGCCCGAGTACCCAGCCATTGGCATTGTCGGTTTCGCCGGTAGCTTAGGATTCAGCTTTTTCATCTGATGAGTTGGAGGTTCCAGAAGAGCCCCTACCCTGCCATAGAGAAACGGGGCTGGACAGAAGCCTAGGAGATGAGGGTTCTGTTCGCCGATCAGATGACTTCGCAAGAGATAGGTGGTACCCAGTGCCATGGGATCCTCCTCAGCTGGCTGATCCCTCACGCTGGCATTATTGGTTCCCGTAGGATCTCTACTCTAGGCAGCTGGGATCAGTACATGAGCCTTACTTGCCATTTCTTGGCCAGCACCAACTGGCCCCATCTGAGTACGCGGAAGACAAAGTTGAACCAGATCCGACTAGTCCAACTGTTCTGGGAGCAACTTCACCAACTTCCCCAGATGAGGCAGTTACCCCATCTCTATCTGACGCCTACAGGCAATACCAGGAGCTCCTACAAAGGGTGGTGTCTGAGCTCCAAATGCAGCTCGAAGAAGTTGAGGCGCCCCTACGTAGATTGCTGGACATCATGCAACCCGTGGGTCCCAGTCAAGCAGCCCTCCCGGTTAACGAGGCCGTCATGGATCCAGCTAGAACAGTGTGGCACACTTCTGTTTCCTGTGCTTCCATCCCAAAGAGGGTTGAGAAGCTGTACTTTGTTCCATCTAAGCGGAGGCAGAGTTTCTATTCTCAAATTCTCTGATGGCACAGGCAGTCACCGAAAGATCCAGGCTGCAACACCCCAAAACTGCACCCCTGGACAAGGTGCCATACAGCTCGACCTCCTAGGGAGAATGGTCTTCTCTGCCTTTCTCCAATTTAGAATTTCAAATGATCAGCCCCTTCTAGCTAAATACGACTTCACTAATTATGCGACGTTGTTGGATTTTAAGGAAACACTCCCTCAGGAAGATAGAGCTCAGTTCCAGTCCTTGCTTGATGAAGGAAAATTAGTGGCCAAAACACTCTACAGGCTGCAGTAGATGCTGTGGATACAGCATCCAGAGAGATGGTTACAGCCATTGTCCCGAGGAAAGATTCCTGGTTACAATGTTCAGGTTTCCCTAGAAAGATACAGAGTACTGTTTGAGATCTGCCCGTTGATACAGTTAACCTGTTCAGTGATAAGATGGATGATTCCTTGCACTCTCTGAAGGACTTGAGGACAATGTTTTGTTCTGTGGATATCTATACCTGCTCTGAAGAGGCAGCATCACAGAGCAAGACACCTCAACAATTTTACTACCAATGCTCCCAGGAATCATCAACCAAACAATAGAGGGTTCAAAGGTCCAGGTACACTGCTCCTGCAACATCTACTGCCACAGCTCACTCTAACCCACAGCCAAGGGATTAATTTTGATGGGACTGTTGAGACCCACATCCCTTTATTGATGCCACATCATCCTGTCCCTCCATTTTTTGGAGGCTTCCTTATCCAATTTACCCACACTGGAGGGCTTTAACAACAGACAAATGTGTGCTAGAAATTATTCACTACCAGGCATCTGATTGAGTTTGTCAACCCCTTCATGGTCCATTTTCAGGGACCAATCTCACAAGGAAATTCCGTGTCAAGAAGTGGACTCCCTTCTCCACCAGGGAGCCATAGAGGGAGTTCCATCTCAACTTGAAGGGAAAAGATGCTACTCCCCATACTACTTAGTCCCCAAAAAGAATGGGGGATGGAGACCAATTCTTGACTCATAGACTCTAAGGCCAGAAGGGACCATCATGATCATCTAGTCCGACTTCCTGCACTTTGCAGGCCACAGAACCTCATCCACCCACTGCTGAAATAGACTCCTAACCTCTATGCCAACTAACTATAATTGTCCAAATATCTAAAATTCCACATGGTCACATTGGCATCAATAATCCCCTCTCTGGAAGATGGCACCAGGATCATGGCTCTTGACATGGAAGATGCATAATTTCACATAGACATTCACCCATCCCTCAGAAGGGTCCTCAAGTTCTTTCTTTGTCAAAACCATTATTAAGTCAGAGTCCTTCCATTCGGGCTAGCTATGACACCCAGAGTCTTTACAAAAGTCTTTTCACTGGTGACAGCTTGGATGAGGAGAAACCGGTTTACCCTCTTCCCATTCCTCAACAGCTGGTTTCTGACAGGCAGATTGTACAAGGAAATCCAGTTTATCAACTGATTCCTGCTCCAACTATTAACTTCCAGGGAATTTGTGTCAACCATGAAAAGTCCCCTTTTGCCCCACAGGGTCCATAAACTTCATAGGAGCCATAGGACTCAACTACAAGTGCCTGTCTACCTATTGAGAGATTCTCTGCCATGGGCGATCTCGTACAAGAGGTCGCTCTCCGACTCCAGTCAGAACTTGCCTTTTCTCTCCTCAGTCGCATACCAGACACCATTTGCCCGGCTCCATCTCCATTGCCTGCAAACCTTCAGTTCATCTACTCACCAGAAAAAGTCATCAACAATGCCAAAGGAACAATTCTGGCCTCTCTCATCTGGCAGACAATGCCGGAGAAAGTTTGAGTAGGGGCTCCTCTCCTCACACCAACACCCAGGTGACGATCATTACTGATACCTCCCCCCTAGGTTGTGGAGCTCATGTGGATGACCATACTGCACGTGGCATGTGGACCTCTCAGGAGTCCAAGATCCATATCCGTTTACTGGAACTCAGAGTGGTTCATCGGGCCTGCAACACTTCCCTCCAACTCTTCCGATCTCGGCACATCCAGACAATGTCGGACAATATGACTACTGTTTTCTATATAAACAAGCAAGGAGAGGGGACAAGATCCCTCCTCCTGTGTGTAGACAGTTAACCTCTGGAATTGCGGTATCAGATATCTCATAGCCCTTTCTGAAGCATGCTTACCAGGGCTGCAGAACTCCCTAACAGACATTTTTCCACAGACCATGAATAGGAGAGTCACAATTCAGTCCTGAATAAGGTCTTCACCTGCTGGGAAATGTCATCTTGGGGCCTCGCAGGTGAACAAAAAACTTCCCCCATACTGCTCCAGGGCAGCGCTAGGCAGAGGCTTAAAGGGAGATGCCCTTCTGCTACGATGGAGGGATCACTCCAGATCTGCTTTTCCTCCTATCCCATTAATACCACAGGTCCTCTGGAAAATCCGTTACAACAGGGCTCAAGTCGTCTTTATTGCACCCAACTGGCCGAGAGAGTTCTGATTCATGGACCTACTGAGAATTTCAGCCTGTTCGCCCATCAACATTCGACCACTTCTGGGCCTGCTAATGCAAAACAATGGCACCTTTCCGGGACACCATTCTGGGACCACTGCAACTCAAGGCCTGGTATTTGGATGGGCATCAGATGTAGAATGTTCATTTTCCAAGGCAGTTCAATTCATCCTCAAGCAAAGCTGGAAGGGACCTACCAGGAGATGCTATTCAGCTAAGTGGAAGCGATTCTCCTCTTGGGCACAATGCTAGTTCTCTCTAGAGTCCACTGGGATCCCTGCTATTCTGGAATATCTACTTACCCTTAAGACAGTTGTTCTCAACTTACAGGCCACTTGTGGCCCAGTCAGCACACAACTGTGGCCTATGTGACATCCTCAGGGCCATACAGGTAGTGTCTATATTGTGTGGATGTGGCCCACATAACACACAGAGAGCTGCATATGCAGCCCATCATGGTAAATAGGTTGAGAGCCACTGCCTTAAGACATTGGGTCTCTCCGTTAGTTCTCTGCAGATTCATTTAGGAGCAGTCTGTGCTTTTCATCCCCCTATCAACAGCCACACTATCTTCACTCATCCCACAATGACTAGATTCCTGAAGCGACTTCTGAGATCCTTCCCAACACCTGAATGGGACGGCAATCTCACTCTTTCGTCTCTCACCAAACATCCCTTCAGTCACATGTGCTGTGTCCTACTTCTTGATGAAAGTTGCCTTCCTAGTTGCCATCACATCAGCCAGAAGAGTCAATGAGCTGGAGCAGGCCCACCATACACCACCTTCCATAAAGAGGAGGTCTCTCTTTGCCTCCCCACCCCCCGCTCCCCAATTCACCCTAAAGCAATTCCAGAGTTTCACATGAGTCAAACCATCCACTTATCGATATTTTTTCTGAAACTGTATGCTTCTGATGAGGAGAGGACACTTCAGTCTCTGAACATCTGAAGAGCACTGGTCTTTTATCTGCAAAGAACAAAAGCACTTAGACACTTAGACTTTTTGTTACCATAACAGAGATCAAGGGTTCAAGCTGTATCTGCGCAGACTTTTTAAATGGATGTCTGGCTACATTATCCTTTGCTACCAACTAGCTCACGTTCCCTGTCCCCCAGAGGGGGTGAGGGTCCATGCCACCTGAACACAAGCAATCTCTGCAAGTCATACCTCTACTGAAGAGATGTAGGGCAGCTAGCTGGAGCTGCATGCACATCTTCACAGGCCATTATACTTTGGTCCAGTCTTCTACTACAGATATAGCTGTGGGGACAGCAGTGTTAGTCAGCCATCACTTCTGCCTCCTCGCACCTACCTCCTGTATGACTTCCCTTGCTAATCTCCCACATGTGGAATACACATAGGGACCATCATTCCAAGAAGAAATGGAGGTTAGTGACTTGTAACTGGAGGTTCTTCAAGCTGTGTGGTCACTGTCTGTATTCCACTACCTGCCTTCTATCCCTCTGCTGCAGATCATAACTGGATTTGCGGTGGGAGAAAGAACTGGAGAGGCATTAGTCTGCACTGCCCTTTATATCCTTGGTTCAGAGCATGAGGAGAACTGCACATGTGCAGACCAACGGACACTGCTTACTAAAAATCTCTGGACTTAGGCATATGGTGCCCATGCATACCCATGTGTGGAATACAGATAGGGACCACACATCTCCACAAACCTCCAGTTACAGGTAAGTGATGCATTTTCAGTGTCAGTAACACAGGGAAGTTTTTGTAATGAGTGTTTGAACATTTCCTTTTGACTGGGTGTGTTCTCATTATGTGGAAGCCGCTTATCGTGTTTTCGTTGGCAATTTCCATCAGGCTAAGCGGCGAGTACTCTCTTTGGTGTAAAGCTTTAGGTTGGATCAGAATTACAGGCTTGGGTTGAGACAATTTAATATTTTGGCTGTTCAGTTCCAAAAACTTGTATATTTCTCTCCACTTAACTCTTGGCAGAAGCAGGAAATGCAAAGTTGATGCTGTTGTGTATAAGTTAATGATCGTAGAAGTAGAGAGCAAAAAGATTTGGAAATAAAATTAAATGTGCTCTTAATATGAATTTCTTAAGAAAGGAGTGACATCAGATGGGGGCCTCAGTTGCCTACCAGCACAACCCAGCATATTTAAGTCACTGTCTGGAAAAGGGGATTATTACCTGGGGTGGATACAATTCGATTCTTTGGTGGGGGCATAAACCCCTGGTTACGTTCACTCACAGGCTTACCTTTAGGACCCTGCCCCATCACACTTTCCCTATGGTTAAATTCTGATTTCCTGAGGAGACGTGGAATGACTGGTATGCTTTCCTCTTCCCTCTTTAGTGCCTGAGCGAGGGAGCGCTCTCTCCAGATGGGACTGTCTTGGCCACAGCAAGCCACGATGGCTATGTCAAATTCTGGCAGATCTACATAGAGGGGCAAGATGAGCCAAGGTAACTTAAGAAGCAGAAAAGAAGGGCTGGGTCGTGGAACGGAGGATAACTGGAGCTTCCTCTGGCTGAGAGGGAGAAGTTCAGCTCTTGGGGATTCCTTGTCTGATTCCTTCTCAGACCATGAGGAGGACCTGTAGGGCTAATGTGTATACAGCACCCTAGCATTGCAGAGCATTTTAGAATTGCTGAGTATTGTAGGATGTGCTCAGCACTTCTAAAAATGGGGGAGGGGAGGGAATCAGTTTACTGCTGGTGAAAGGTTCACTTGCTCTCGCTGGAGACAGAAGTCCTGTCCATAGAACAGGAACGGCCCGGGCAATGGGGCAGAGCCAACGTCCTTCTACTGAACTGCTGCCACAGAAATCCGAGAGGGGGAGCTCAATCTCCATTATCCATTCTGGTTCTAGATGCTCCATGCAGACGCCCATCATTGTGGTATTTTTTGTGGCATAGTCCCTTGTCCACTGCCAACTGGACTTGTTTCACGCAGGCCAGCAAACTGCCATCGGGCGATAACTCTTGATCACGGCTGACTTGGGCTCAGTTCAAACCGGTGACTGAGTAATGAAGGCTGTGAATTGTTCAGAACCCTTCTATTTCTGCTAGTTTTGATGTACTTGTCCCCTCTTCTCTCTGGTTCTCTCCTAGGTGCCTGCATGAATGGAAGCCCCATGACGGCAGGCCGCTCTCCTGCCTGCTCTTCTGTGATAATCACAAAAAACAAGACCCAGAGTAAGTCTTGGTCCTGGACTTTGAGCCGCAGGATGTAGCAAACCCTCAGCTCCATAGGTTTAAGACAGGATCCTTGTACTTGCATTTACACACACAGTACTCCACTATTGTAGCAGCAAGCGGACCGTGTCCTGTACGGAATGAGCTGCTCTCTCTGACCGGGGAGTAGTTGGGGCTCAGTGAGGCAGTGCAAAATTGTCCTATTCCTAGAGTCAGTTCTTGGGTGTGGAGAACTCGTCAGTGAAAGTGCGTCTAGGTAGAATGATACGTTTAGGCTAGTGCTGTTGATCAGCCCAGCCTGGCTTACTCTGTCTCAAGCTTCTATCGTAGTTCCTGCTTCCGACCCTTTCTGACATTTGGCTGGGGTCTTACTGATTCCCTAGAGAGCAGGGCCTCAGAAGGTGTGCCAGGTTCTAACCTGCCCATGGTGCAGAAACTGCCCTGGGAGTGTGGGACATTACTGGCCAAGTTTAGCCATAGGCAGCCTCTGAGCAGTGTTCCTGCAGGAGGCGCTTGCAGGGAGGGGCTACGCCTTCTTACAGCATTCCTTCCCGAGACTTCTCTGTTGTGCCTTCAGGGTTCCTTTCTGGAGGTTTCTCATCACTGGAGCGGATCAGAACCGAGAGCTGAAGATGTGGTGCACCGTTTCTTGGACCTGTCTGCAAACTGTCCGGTGAGTGGTGATACACCTAGACCTGCAAGCTAGGTCTCTGGGAGGTGGGGCTTAGTCTGAAGATTCCACAGGTTCGAGCAGAACTCAGAGACCTATTAGGATCCTGGCAATATAATTACTCTGCAGAGGAAGAGGCTGTCAGCGATCTACAATGTAGTCTGTTCTAGTCCCACCTGGAGCCTCTTCCTATGTCAAATGACCATAATGTGACAGCCTCTGCTAATGTCAGTACTGTGGTGAGCTCTGTGCCAAATGGATCTGGGTGTCCCATGGCTGATAGCCGGGCTTGCGGGGTTTGACCCTGAACAGCTTTGCTCGGTCATCTTTGCTCAGGTCTGTAGTGTACAGATGTACCCAGGGTCCCAGGAAAGCATTCTGGAGCCGACGCATTGTCTGTGTAAATAGTGACTGCTCGCTTCGTCCGGTGTGGCGAGAGTTCCAGCATCTCTTCCCCTGTCGCTTTGTCTGCCTAGTGTTGTGTTACTGGGGCAGCACAAGACTGCTCTGGGGAGCCAGCCAGCACTGAGAACGGCTGCCCAATCCTGTGTGCTCCATCCCCCCCAAAGCTGCTGTCTGCTGGGGGATCATGGGCCCTGGAAGCAGCTCCAGTGGATGCAGACGTGAGAATCACCCTCCTTTGGAATCTCCCTGCCGCAACCCACTGAGTAGAACACAGCTGAGTGCTGAATGGTTACCCTGTACTCCAGTGGTGGTGTGCTTTGCCCAGCTGGTCTCTCAGCTGCTGGGCTGTGTTTTAGCCCAGGATCCCTCTTCTTACTAGCCTGGCATCCCCGTTTAAACACTTTAGGCCCATAGTTAGGGGAGATTTTGTTCTGCCAGTTCCCCTCCCGTGTTTGCATGGGGTTCCATCACTTCGGTTACCGGAGGCAGCGGAAAATCTGACCGGCACCGTGCTAAGCTGTTCTTAGTCGAACTGGAATGCTGTGCCATAGAGGCCTTCAGTTGTGCTAATGGCTCTCGCCTTCTGTGTATTCTCTCCTGTTGCGGAACCCAGCTTTTCCCCTGACATCTTCAGTTCCAAGAGTGTTCCCCCCAGTCTGAAAGCCTGCCTGGACCTCTCTGCCGAATTCCTGATACTGAGCGACGTGCAGAGAAAAGTAGGTGGCTCCCACTTTACTGGCTGCTTCAGCCACGCTGGGTGGAGGGAGATCGGGACTCCTGTGCAGGCACCGCAACTACGGCAGGGCTGGCTGCACTCGCTGCTGAAAAGAGGCAAAGTCGGCCTGCACCATTTCATTGTAAGGTGGAGAATGGTTCTGCTGGTGCTGCCTGGGCCGAAAGGGGCCTTGAGCGAGGCACGGGATTAATGCTGGTGTTAAAGTAAAAATTCTCATTTGAGAAGGAAACTGACCCCCAGTGCTGTAATGTTTCGACTGAGCTCCTCAAAGCCAGGTGACTCCGAGATATGCTCTTGCTCTGTCATTAACCCCTCCGCCCCAGGGTGCCTGTCTAGTGGCAGGGCTCTCAGCGTGGGGCATCAGATGTACTCTGCTGTAACGGGGTGGCGGGAAAGACACTGGCTTTCCTTCATGTTTAAGCTCCTTGCTTTTAGGAGGACAGAGAGAGCAATGCCAAGTAACCACTGCTTGGCAGCAGCACAGCTATCTCAAAGCAGAGACACTGCTTTGCTTTGAGAGGTCTGTTGGTTCTCGCTGGACCTGGCCTGTTACGCTGGTGGTTGGGGCGGCCTTGATATCTAGTGGGAAAGCCCAGGTGTTGCTGTAGCCCAGTACAGGGGCTCTCTTCTTCCCCTCTATGCGTCCAGTTTGGGGCCCTGTGACAATCATGGACTTTTAAAAAACACTTTCAGCAGCTTTGCAGGTGAATGTTCGAGTTTCATAGGATATCGTGGTGGCCGAGTGCCCCCCAGACTGCTGCGATTTTTCCAACAGCCACCAGGTGGAAGCAGACATCCCTGCTAAGACTGCTGCCTGTGGGCAGTCAGTGGGCTGGTCCCATTCTGGAGGACAGTGGGGAGGTGGCAGGTCAGTTGTCTCATCACATGGTGCCAGCCACTCCAAGCTGGGTCAGGGATCAGGGCCAGGCTAGCTCCGTGCCCAGGCTGCCACTGCTGCTTCCTGTCCGGCTGGCAGGGAGAAAAGGGTGGCACTGACAATGTGGCATCTAGGAGCCCCCTCCCACCCTCCAGCACAACCCGGAGGAGACAGCACAGGCTGGTGAGGAGCTGAGACCAGGATCCCTCCCCCCAGCCCGATCACTCTGCCAGGGCAGGGCTTCCGCACACAGCTGCTTGTGTGCAAGCAGCAGCAGGGGTGGCTACAGTGGGGAGATTGATCTGGTCTTGCTCCCGGGGTGTCTTCTCGGGGGCTGCTGTGGGGCGGGACGGGCTGGGGCTCCTAATCACCACATTGTCAGTGCTGTCCCCTCCCCCATGCCAGCTGGACAGGAAGCCTTAGGTGTGGCCTGGGCCAGAGCTCAGTGCAGAGTACCCTCAACTGGGCTGGCCCATGCCATGTGGTGAGACATGCTTCCTCCTCCCCCCCAGGATAGCACCATGCCGCCCCCCCGACCCACCTGCCTGCTTCCACCTCCCCGCTGCTGGAAAAATCACAGTATTGGGCTAATTTGGTGATTTCTGTGCCGTCCGTGAAATTGTAACTTACACGGGACTTGAGCCCTGATGTCCTGGGCTGGGGTAGCAAGCCTGCATGCGCTCTGATCGTTTTGTTGAAGGCGGCTGGGGTGGGAGCGAGGAGGCAGAATTTAGACGGTGGAACTTAAGGTTTTGTTAATAATTAAAACTTAATGCTTTGTCACTAACGATAGCCGTCAGTGGGGATGCTGCATTGGCAATTGGCAAAAATGGGACATACTGTAGCCAGATCTAGATCCCATGATGATGGGTGACAAACACCTAGACAGGTACCACTCTAATAGAGAGGGGCAGCTCGTGGGGACTACACTTCCCAGCATACATTGCGCCACCTGGATCCAAAGAGCTTTGCCTGGCTCTGGTAAGCTGTGTGTGGCATTCTGGGAGGTCGTGTGGGAGCTACTCTTGGGTACAAGGGGAAGGCTGGTGGTGCATTCGTTGTAGAACTCTCTGACCACACCTGGCAGTCTGCTGCCAAAGCCCCAGCGACTTGGGTTGTTGCAGGGTGTTTCTGGTGCTCTGCTTCCAGGTCCTGTATGTGATGGAGCTTTTGCAGAACCAGGAGGAGGGCAGAGCTTACTTCAGCTCCATCTCGGAGTTCCTCCTCACCCACCCGGTCCTGAGCTTCGGCATCCAGGTGGTGAGCCGCTGCCGGCTGCGGCACACGGAGGTCCTCCCAGCTGAAGAGGAAAGCGACAGCCTGAGCACAGGTGAGCGGCGAGGGGCAACCAGCCCTTGTTTCTGAGGAGGCTCTGGGGGCTGCTTCCTGGCGACACAGCCGGAATATATTAGTGAGAAACTCCCTTGATGAGCTGGCAGTGCTGGAGAACAATACTGACCTGCCTAGAGCGGCCCAGATTTGAGGGGAGGAGGATGGGCTCGTGGCTAGGGCACAGGGCTTAGGATCGCTGGGTGACTGCTACTGGGATCCCTCTAGATGCCTCCCTTTCGCCCTCTGGCATGGCGCTCGGAGAAGCGGAGGGGGCATTCCCACGGATCTGTGTGGTGTGAGCGCACAGGCAGGAGGTGGCTGTTTAAAGCAGGGGCAGAGTCCGAAAGAGCGCGAGGGGATTTTAAGAGCCGTTTCACTGAGATCTGAATGAGCACAAGGGAGCGCTCCGCCTCAGGGCCTGTGCTATGCGAGAGCTTGAGGCCTAAGGACATGTGCAGCCCCCCATGCTGCAGCCCACTTTCTAGTTCTTGTCTCTCTTCTAGAAGGGGCTCAGGGGGCTGGGGCTGTCGAATCGGCGGCGGGTGTGCTGATCAAGCTCTTCTGCGTCCACACCAAGTGAGTATGCATAGGGCGTGGTTCGGACAGCTGGCCTGCTCGTCCCAGTGCGCACCTTCCTTCCTAAAACCCCCTTGGCCATCAGGGTCACTAGCTGTTCTCTGCTTGCGCGGGGGATGTCATCACCCACTGTTCCCGCACATCCCCCAGTCCTGTCCCTCAGTATGAAACCCACCGGAGCAGTCGACATGGAGAGTATCCTTGGCCTGGGAGGCCTCAGGCCTGACTGGGTAGTGGGTCCTAGGTCTCTTCCTAGCTCCGTTTAAAATGCTTCCCGTGTCTTTTCCTGTGGACTCTCGAGCTCTGAGCCTTTGCACAATGTGTCAGCAGCTGAACATTTCTGCTGACTTGGGGGCCAGGACTGGTTGGGTTAGTGCTGACCTGCCATGTGGCTGCCTGGGGCTTGAGTCTGGACAGCTTTCAGGTGTGGTCAGCACAGGAAGGGCTGAGCTGAGGCGGGGCAGCACTGACTGGGGACTCCCACTTCGTCCTTAATAGGCAGAAAATACTAAAGCGCTTTCCAGGACCAGCTCCAGGAAGGGGAATCGCTGCGATTTATGGCTCTGTGGCTGATGTGTGAACTAACCCAGCATTTTGGAACGTTACAGGGCCCTGCAGGATGTGCAGATCCGATTCCAACCTCTTCATAGTCCAGATATGGCTGCACCGATCCCTCCCCACGGCTCCCATGAAGATTTCGGTAAGGCCCTTCAGTCGGGGGTTCTGGCCAGAACCATCTGGTGCTTTGAGCTTCCCGGCATCGTGTCTCCATCATTGCTGGCAGCCTCAGCGAGGTTGGAAGGGATGTTTGGTGGGCTCCTGACTTTGTTACCCCGAGGGCATCCTGACTGCTGAGCTGGGCGTGGGAGTCCTGGCAGGTTAAAGAGCTGAGGCCGAGCACAGAGCATGTTCAGCGATGAAGGTGCTTGGTGTGCTCCGTGGGGCCCCTCTGGCTGGTCTGGGACTTCCTCCTGGGGAAGCTGCGCTCAGGCAGGATAGGCCTCGGTGAGGAGGGCAGAGGAGGGATTGAAGGCTGGCCCCAGGTGGGTGTATTGCCCTGTATTGCTGCTGTGCCACTCAAACCCATTTGCAGGGAAGCTTGCATGTGGATCACATGCCCTCCTTGGCATGCGCCCTCTTCTCTGGCAAAGGCCATGAGTCTGTTCCTCCTCCATCAGGCTGCTTCCGTGCCCTGACTGTGACAGCCGTGGGCTGCCAGTTCAGTTCTTTGGCGCCTGGACTGGTGGAAGTGGTATAACTCGTGCTTTGTAGGAATAAAACCCTCCCTGCCTGGCTCCTTTGGAAGCTCTCTAAGGTTAATTTGTACGTATCTCTCTAAAGCATTTCCAGACCACCTGGCTGACCTGGGCGCAGAAGGGCTGGGATCGGAGAAGGGGTCCGTCCATGGCTCCCAACCGGACTTACGGCGCATTGCAGACCTGCCTGTGCCAGCGGATTTTCTTGCCCTCTCCAACGATGCCAAACCCAAGCTGATGACCCCAGATGCGTTCATGACCCCAAGCACATCTCTTCAGCAGGTAGCCGGATGTGATGGGTGGAGCCAGTGGGGAATGTAGGGGACGGTCTGGGATTTTGCGCGCTGAGGAATCCCACCTGGACTGTGATAACTCGGGTAGTCCAGATAATCTAGTGTACAAACCATAGGAAGCGCTCAGAGCTCTTGGCCTTTTCTTACCCTTTGCAGTTGGCTTATGGAAAGTCCACCAGGAAATCTTGGCTCCTAGGACCAAACAACCTGAATCCCAGAGGTTTCCTGCAAGGCTTCTTTTGGGGGAGGAAACTGCAGTACTTCCTGCTTCTCGCGGGGTTGAGATGCAAATACAGTAATGAGGAAGGGAGCCCAGAGCTTAGCAGCGTGGGCTGTGGCACCTTAAAATGCCAGGCTGACCCAAGCTAATGCTGAGAGAGACCTGCAATGAGCAGCAGGAAGATGGGACCTGAACATCTTTGGTGCAAGACCCGTCCGCAAACCAGTGAGCTGGCGGTGTGGCAGCGTGTTCTGGCTTTGTGGGGTTTAGCTTCTGGGGTGGAGATCCCCTCCCAAGGGCTGTGTGCAATGGCTGCCCCTCTCTGAAGTGGCTTGATTGTGCTCCCCAGAGCTTGTCTTTATTGCTGCTGGCTGCTCAGAGAGGACTCTTGGTCTGCAGAGCTGGCTTGCTTTAGAGGTGCCGGGGAATCTGCACCATTGCCCAGCAGGCTTTAGTGTGTGTTGAAGAAACAAGCCCATTTTTCAGACTCTCTTCTCTGGCCAAGTAGCAGGGAAAAGCCCCATGTTGCTAAATGGCTGAGGGCGCCCCAGTTGGCACAGCGTCACTCCCCCAACTCTTGGCAGTGCCCGCAAGGCCAACCTCATTAGGGAGCATGACAGAGGGCATGTGTGCAGCCTGGGAAGCCACTGGAGAGCGCACAGTTCAGTTGAATAATTTCTGTGCCTTTTCTTCTGGGTGAGACGACTCAGGTTTTGCTTTCACTTCTGCGACGTCTCTCGTACCAGGGAATGAGCACTCCCCAGGACCGTGCTCCAGCGTGATAGGCCTTTCCGCTCTCTCATCCCTAGCGTGGGGAGTCATCCCAGTGGTGGTTCGGTTTGCGAAGGTGGGGCTCTTACGCTCAGCCTCTTGTCTTTAGCGATCCAAAACCGTTTGTTTCCTCCATGTCTCTGTGTATCAGAGCTTTGCCGGGGCAGCAGGAGGAAACAGACTGGATCTGATGCTTCCCCTCAATGCTCCCTCACGTGTAGAACCAGTGGCTCTGCAGCATGGGTCTGTGAGGTGTCTCTGGAGCGTGCCCCACTGACACTTTGGGGTGCTGCTCTGTCTTGGTGCCAGATGTACTGCCTCATGCTGATGCAAAACGCTGGCTGTGAGGAGTGAGGTATAACATTCTCCCCTGTCTTCCTGCACAAGCTCTGGAGATGTTCCCAGGTCGCTGTGCATGTCACTGGGTGACCTGGCTGGTGCTGCGTGTTGTCCCCAGTGCTCAGACTGCAGCGAGGGCTGGCTGGTGTGATGCCAGTGTGACAATGGCTACATGGCACCGCTTGCCACATTGAGTAGCTCGACCACGGTGTTCTGGTTTTAGAAGTGTGGATTCTAACCTGTCTCTTATGGAAGGTTTGTAGCTGTCTGTCTACACCTGGGCAGACGCTTGAAATGGTTCTGAAACCAAGGCCTGAAGCCACTCGTGGCCATTCTCCTAGTTAGAGTTTCAGAAGTTCGTTGTACTACCCCTAAACAGGGTAACTCCTGCTGGTTACCTCTTCCTCTTAATTTCTTGTCTGGAAGATTCCACGGTCCTTCATTAGCATTTGGTTCAGACTTATGAGTGAACTTACATCCAATACTTAATCTACGTGGAAATAAATGGAGAAACAGCTCTTCTCTGGAGGAAAACCTGTTTTTCACCTTTGCTGATCACCAGTCCTTAGGCACAGACTTTAAGAACTTCATTTTCAGTGTACATACGTTACTCCTCTCACACCATCCATACACATTTTGCAATAATATTGATGCCCAGTGTGAGACAGGGTTTTGTGAGAGACCTCACATGACACACTTTGGTGAACTTGAATGAAAATACCAGACCCAGGGGATTCCTTATGCACCCCTTTTGCCCTCTGCCCCTTGGACTCAAGATGTCCCTTGGTCACACTGAAACTGTAACAGCAATGGTCAGACATACCCATCCCATAGAAGGTGACCAGCAGTCCCCCATTAGTTCATTTAGATGCTTCTCTCTACCCGTTGGCAGCACTTACCTAAGTCAAGGCCAAGCCACTTGGCTTCCATCCAGGTCTGTTCCTGTAGCAGGTGCGGGGAGAGCCCAGGGACCACGCTATCCAGGATGGACGAGGGGATGTAGATCTGAGTGTTGGGCACCTCCTAGTGGAACAGCTTAGCTCCTTCTCCTCTAGCAGCTGCGTGTGTGTGAACAGGAGGGGTGACAGGGCTGAGCCCTGCCGAACTCCATCTGTGAGTGCTCTGCAGCAAGGAAAGCAAGTAGAGAGGAAAGGAGCAAACTCCCAGAAGGGCCTTTCTGTCCGATCCGCAGTTGGGTCTCCAAAACCTCATGCCCAGTTCTGTCAAAGGCCACAAAGGGGCCCGGTCCTTGACTGGTGCCCTAGGCACATCTGGAATCTTGGGAGAGTCTCTGTCACCTTCTGCACGCTCCATAGTGGGACTGTGGAGGGAGCCAGGAGTTGCTCAGGGAGAGGCCTAGCGGCAGAGCCTCCTCTCAAAGCATGGATCTGTGTTTGTGCTAGATTGCCATGTCGCCGGGAAGCAGCGTCAGTTCCCTGACTGCAGTCACAGCCATGAGCAGCGCTTCCGTCACTGACCCCGCTGTGCCCAGGTAAGTGGAGCCAGAGTGCGTGTCCTTCCCAGCCGAGTCGGGCCCCATCTGCAGAGCAGGCTGACACTCCAGGGGTTACACACTCTACGGCAGCACTGAGTGAACCTGCCTCCTTCCCTGTGGCACAGAGGCAGCCTGCTCTGTTTCCTGCCTCGGAGAGGTTCTCCCACTGCACCGCTGCTCGGTTGCTCTCCCTGCTCCTCCGGAGGGAGTGTTGCGGTTTGCAAACAGTGAAGGCTGCAGACCCCAAGGACAGAGAGGCATTACTGGGAGTCTGAGGGACACTTAGACTGAACATCAGGCACAGCTTCCTGGTGGTGAAGAGTATAATAGGGTAGAAGCCTCAGTGCTTGGGCGAGGAGGGCAAGGACAAATCCTGCTGTGTCCTGTTCTCCTCCCCCAGAGATGGGCTAGACTAGAGGATCATAGAAGAATCATAGAAGATTAGGGTTGGAAGAGACCTCAGGAGGTCATCTAGTCCCACCCCCTGCTCAAAGCAGGACCAACACCAACTAAATCATCCCAGCCAAGGCTTTGTCAAGCCTGACCTTAAAAACCTCTAAGGAAGGAGATTCCACCACCTCCCTAGGTAACCCATTTCAGTCCTTCATCACCCTCCTAGTGAAAAAGTTTTTCCTAATATCCAACCTCGACCTCCCCCACTGCAACTTGAGACCATTGCTCCTTGTTCTGTCATCTGCCACCACTGAGAACAACCAAGCTCCGTCCTCTTTGGAACCCCCCTTCAGGTAGTTGAAAGCTGCTATCAAATCCCTTCTCAGGATCTGACCCCCTGAGTTCTAACAGACTCCCTCTAGCAAGGTTGTGAAGCTCTTCTGTTCAGTCCCTAGTCTAGGAAGAGTGGTCACGCCGAGGGAAGGTCTCCCGTTGGGTGGGAGGAACCACAGAGCTTGGGGGACGCTGGGTAAACCGGGGCCAGGCGCTCCTGCATTGACCAAGAGCAGCAGGAATTGCAGTTCCTGAGCTCAGGGGCTCTGCCTGAACCAACCCTACGAAATCTGGTGCTCAGCTCTTTCCATCTCCCTGTATAGACCATCTGAGGACCTGACTTTGAGCCCAAAGATGCAGTTGGACACCAGCCTGACGCTGAGCAGCAGTAGCAGCAGTCTCCAGACGAGTCCTAGGAACCATTCGGTCCTTATCCCTGGACTCCCTGACAAGCTGACCCCAAAGGCCCCTGTCCCGGTAAGGCTCCCAGCACTGTTGGCATATGGTAACTCTCCCTTTCTTTCCATGATTCTCTGCCAGCTGGAATGCACCAGGGTGCCCAGGCTGGCCCATCCGAGTGGTTGGCAGGTTTGGTTCCTGGTTTTGGCTGGAAGGTGCTGCTGTGTCAGCACGTGTCGTCGCAGATTGCCTGTCCGTAAAAGCCACGGCTTTAAAAATGCGGGCAGCTCTAGCACAGGGTCACTTTTCTTATTCCATCATCAGCGACGTTAGGAGCAGTCACTCCCCATGCTAGGAGACTGGTCGCTGAGTGGAAGGGAGTCAAGGAAGCACCCCAAGGAAAGCTACCAGACACTCAGAGGAAACACAGGTTGCTCTGACGTTGTCCATTTCCTGAGCGGGATTAGACTGAAATCCGAGCTGAGTCTGCTGCTGCCTGTGCTTTGGGCCTGCAACAAGAAGTTCCTCTTTTAAAATGTTTCTGCCCCTGCGACTGTAGGAAAGACCCCGTGAAATTGATTGTAGCCAGTAAAACAAACGGAAAGAGGAACATCTCCTCAAATCTTTCAGTTCTGGAGACTTTAGATGTCACTTGTGACAATCAGTCTGAAATCTTCAACTGGAAACAGGTGTTTTAAGCTGATGCCCCTTTAGCTAGTGCATCTTGCCTCTTTGGTGAGAGAAACGTGAAATCTTAGACCCGGTCCTGCGGGCACTTACGTACGTGATTCACCTGTGCAGTCCCCTGGACCTCTGGGGCTGGCGGTGTTCTGTGCTGAAGTGTTTGCAAACCCTGACTCAGTGCAGTGTGACCCCGGTTAGTGAATGCTGCTCCCAACGGCGTTAACAGCACACAGGAAGGACAGAGTTGTCCTGTTGGACAGCTGGGTCTGTGCTGGCGGGTAGTAGGGGTGCTGGAGCGGCAAAGGATCAGAATGCAATCAGGCCCAGATGTCTGGGGGCCTCCCCCATCTGCCTGGCTCCTCAGCAGCCCTGTCCTGGGGGCACAGCAGTAGCAAGGCCAGGAGGGGGTCTCGCCGCTCTCTGCCCTGAAGGCTGGCTGGCATGAGGTGCTGAGGGTCCTTGAGACGGCTTGTGTGGCTTGGGTGTCTGCATTACAGTGAACGTTGGCTTGTTTATATTGGTCAGGTCACTCCAGCAAACCCCCCTCTGGCTCTGGAGCTGCAGGAAGTGGAGCCCCTTGTGGTAGCCCAGGCCTCACCCACCCGTGAGCGCTCCCCGGACGTCATTTCCTCGGCCTCCACGGCCATGTCCCAGGACATCCCAGAGATCGCCTCTGAGACGCTGCAGCGCAGCTTTGCCGCAGCCCCGGCCGGGCTCCCTGCAGAGGTGCTGGAGCCCAACCACCATGCGGACAGCATGGCCTCGGCCGCCTCGGCCTTGCACTTGCTGTCCCCGAGGAACCGGCACAGCTCCGAGCACAGCCAGCACTCCCTCGACATGGCCCCCGTGGAGGTGGACAGGCTGACCACACCCTCGTTACTGGAGACTGCTTTAACTCAGGAAAATGCATCTTCCAACAGCGTCGTGAGCCAGCCATGGCCAGCGGCCCCCGACATCACCAGGGAAACCAGAAACAGCATAGCAGACAGGTAACCGGCTGGGCGAGCTTTGCTCTGCTTTACTTGGGGGCACGTTCTTAGCCATGTCCAGTTGGCACGTTGGTGGAAAACTGGTGTTTCAGGGCCTTGGCCGTCCCTCCTTTCAGAGCCCCAATACGCTGCTTCTCTCTGCACCCGACTTTGTAGGCTCAGCATCACTGTCCCCCACCTCCAGGGCAGTTTTAACATGCACCCCTACTCTGCAACAGGGACTCCAGGATAACAGGGGGGCGTCTGTTTCTCGCCCGCTCCGGCTCAAAGGAGCTCAGCGCCTTAACCCTTTTTCTAGCTGCCAGCCCCGCACACTTACCCTCAAAGTCAAGCTGGGGGCTTTCCATCTTGTGCATGACCAGCAGAATGAAGGTTGTGCAGGCCAAATTCTGCTCCTGGCAACACCTGTGCAGCCCTGTTGGGGGGACCTGATTGGCACTCGGGAGCCAGTTCTGCTGCCAGTGCACGAGATTGACGAGTCTCTCACCTGTGACTGGGCTGGCTCGGGAGAGCCAGCCGTAACAGAGACGCCAGACAAACTTAGTCCCTGAAGCGAGTAGCTGTGATTGATGCACGTGGCGAAGCAGGTCGGAGGACGCGTCTGCCTGAGCTGGGAAGCACAGAGATGTAGCCCGAGAGAAGGGTTATGTGTAGCCATGTCTTGGAGACACACTCTTCCAGCCCAAGCAGCTGGGGGTGTTCCCTGCAGGTCTGGAATGTCGGGACTGGCCAGATCCTACCTCCTCTGGCAAGAGTGGAGCAGAATGTGCTGATTTGTCCCCAGGCCTCTCATAGATTGGGAGGCAGCACCTCCCAGGGCCAGCCCTGCAGCCTCCATCCTTCTGAACGAGGCCAGCAGCCTGCCAACACCGCTCCTTAATAGACCAGAGACGTCCCCCGAGTTACAGGAGACACAGCCGTCCTTCCACCCTGGACCTCCACGCTGCTCTCATGTCCGACATGTCGGCTGTCTGGATCCAGGGTGCGAGTTTAGAAAAGTCTTGCCAGGGTGGCTGGTTCTCCTAGTCCCCGACTCCAGGCCTTGTAACTTGCTGCACTCTGCAGTGTCCAGGCAACAGCATCTTGCTGTTACCACTGATGCACAGAGTCTGGGGATCTGAAATACTCCCCTGGACAGGTGAAAATGCAACGGCTGGGGGATGCTCTCTACCGTAGTGCACCACCTGCATCTGGGGGAGAGCAGCATGGTGTTCACTGGTGGTTATAAAATGTGCCCGTCCTCCAAGTTGTGAGTTCAATCCTTGAGGGGGCCATTTAGGGATCTGGGGCAAAAAAATTGGTCCTGCTAATGAAGGCAGGGGACTGGACTTGATGAGCTTTCAAGGTCCCTTCCAGTTCTATGAGATAGGTATATCTCCATATATTATTTTATTATTTATCTACAGACCCGCCCATGCTCTGAAGGGTGTGTGTGATCGCACCCAAGCATCTGACCCCCAGACACCCACTATGCCAGGGCCCGGCTGTCAGACCCCACTGGCTCTGTGAACCCCCCAGCGGTGTGGGCTCAGAGCCCAGCCTGCTATCAGCAGGCCCACTCCTGTGCAGGCAGTGGAATGAGCAGATAACCAGGCCGGGAGATGTTTTCATGATGGCATTTCCCTTTCCCCCAGCCCAAGGGATGACATTGCAGAGAAGCACAAGAGCTCTTCCTATCACAGGCACAGCTACCACCTGCTGCAGCACGACAGCCAGGATGCCAGTGCAGAGCAAAGGTACCAGCACGCGCGTCCCCAGCACGGACTCTGTGTCCCTGTCCTTGGCAAGTCTTCATCTGCTTTGCCTCCTGCCCCCCAGCCCTGGCACGAGGGAGGCTGTGAAACCAGTCCTATCCCGATAGCTGGGCTGGCTCGCAAGATGCTATCACCTGGGTTATGCTCTTCAGGGTCAGAGTGCTTGCTGGGTTGCACAGGGGAACGTGGACAGAGCGTGGCTCGTGTCGCTTGGTCCAATCATCAGTGCAAACCAACTAATGGGCACTGTTTGGTGGAGCCCAGCCCTTGAATTTAAAGCAAGGTAGATCAAGAGTACCCTAGGGCACTGCTGTGCTCTCCAAGATCCTGCCCAGTCACGACTCGCCCTTCACCACCAGGGGCTGATCCTACATGCCGAATTCTCACTGCCTTCAATGGGAGAGCTGCAGCCAGAGGCCTGGCAGGGTCAGCCCCCGTCAGTGCGGAGTTCGGTTACTGCCTGGAATCCCTCGGTCTCTCCACGTCGTGGTTCTCACTGGGTTACGGCACCTTCAGCCTCTCAGCTTGAGAGGTGTGCTGTGCTTGGTCCCCTCCTGAGTCAGCGAATTCCACACTAGGGAGCACTCAGAGACCCCTGCAGCCGGGCCTAATGCAGAGACTACAGGTCCCATCATGCCATACTTCATCTTGATCTGAGCAGCCTGGTTCCTTGGGTCAAGGAGGAGCGCTTCATGCTGGGCCCTGCGGACTCGTCTGGATTGACGACCTGGGTGGCTGTAGGGCAGGGTAGCTCTCCCCACTACTGCTAGCAACCTCCTCTCCCTGGTCTTCTTTTGCAGTGACCATGATGATGAAGTTGCAAGTTTGGCTTCTACATCAGGCGGGTTTGGTGCCAAAGCATCTGCACAGAGGCTGCCTGTGAAGGACTGGAAAGCCAAGGTGTCCCCTCGGGCTTCCCCCAAGCTCAAACGGAAGGGCAAGAAAGATGACGGGTACGCTGGGCTTCCAGGGCAGACAGCTGCGGGATTGGTAGCACAGGGTCACAATCTGAGAAAGCCGCTAAGCTAGCCAGCAGTGCCCTAGAGCTGCTGCTGTCTGCTCATGGGGATCTGAGCTTTGTGAGCAGTAACCTGCCAGCCCTGGTGAAAGCGCTGCATTGCCCAGTCAGAGTGGCCATCCCAGAGGGGCATGGGAGCAGGCTCTGTCCTGCCCTTCTGGTGGGGCTGCAGGGCCAGCACAGGCTTCAGAAGAACTTGTAGGAGGCAGGTTCATTATGATGAGATGGGAGGGGTACACAGCCTTGTTTCTACTCCTGTGCTGCCCCATGGCAGAGCCATCTGCCCCACTTCGGGGAAGGCTTCTTCAGGACAGTCATTCTCTAAATGTTTTCCAGCACCCAGCATAACAGAGCTCTGATCTGGGTGGCTTCTAGGCCCAACCACAGTGGCCACATGCAGTAACGTCTGGCACCTGCCTGCTGTGTCTGTGTTTGAAAGTTGAGCGTATGAATGTGCTCTGGCTGAAACTTGACCAGCTGAAGGGTCAGCCCATGAGGAGGTGATCGGGTAGCGCAGTCCAATGTGCTACGTCCTGTGTACAGGAAAATCAGTGCAACCTCTGCAAATGGCTTTCTACTCCTGTGCTTTTCATATGGCTCCATGGAGTGGTTTGGAGCTGTCCTTGTGTATGTCGTGACTGCAGACCACAGGCTGGGGCTTTAGATTGCTGGTTGCAGGAAAAGGAGGCAACGAAAAAGGAATCTCTGCTGATAAATGCCATTTTCCTCCCATGCCCTAGTCCTCTTCAGACAGCTGTAGTGCCTGTGGGCCATCCAGGCTGTGAGCTGCCAGCGCACGCCTCCCTCCTGCCAGGTTTGGCTCAACACGGAGTCATGGGTTTGCAGGAGCCAAACTGGTCTCTCCTGCTTAACAAACCAAGTCCGTGTTCTCTTTGTTCAGTCCATATTGCAGCGTGTGGCTCCAGATAGTCATTACAGGCACTCTTTGAGAACTTCAAAATGTGCATCCGATTTTTTTCTATAAGAAACAGAGAAAACGGCCCTCTTGATGTTTGGGCAGATAAGTCAGGGGAATGACTTCTCTGCCCCCAAATTCAGTCAAGGCTGAACAGCCTAGGCTGTGCTCATGCTGTGTGAACATCAGGGGAGCCCAGTGACCTTCAGGCCAAAGGGCCAGGCCCAGTAGGTGCCCTGTGTCAAACCAGCCCATCTAGAGGAGCAGTGTAGGGGGTCCCTTGAGTCTTACTCACTAGGGGTGGTAATTCTTGGCTTTGATACAGTTCTGTACCAACATGAACTCTGTACCCTCCTGGTGCTCTTGTGTTGGTGGTGGAACGAGACAAAAGGGGGACAGATGCTGGATGGTGGGGGGGTGAGAGTTATAGGAGTAATCAAAAGCTCCCACCCAGCTCAGTCAGTGTTGGTGAAAGACTCTGACCCCGAGCTGGGTGCAATTCACATGGTTATGGTAACTCTTCTTTTCATTCCAGGGATGTGACCCAGTCCCCGAGGTCATGTGATCGCCAGGTTAGTCCCAGTGGGGATCCGACGCTCCATCACCTGCTTGCTTGTTAGCCAGCTCACTGATGACTTAAAGGAAAGCCCGTCCCAATTCCCTCAGCGTCTGTTGCGGAGCCGGGGGCCTGTGCTGCGTGAGCAGGCAGGGCATGCCAGCTGTGCTTCGCTGCTCACTAAGGCCCTGCAGAACTTGCTTAGCTCTGTGGCTTGCAGATGGTCTGAGAGGGGTGCCCAGACTTGGTGAAACCAGTGGCTTCCTGTGCAGCTTACCACATCTGATTTGCTTATACATGGTCCTCCTTTTTCCAATCCAACCTGCTCAGCCACGGCTCTGGTATTTGCTCCTGCATGAGATGAATAGAAATCACGTTGAGTGCACCAGCAATGGGAAAACAAGGCATTCCTAGCCCCGTTAGGACAAAGCAGCTCTGGCCTGTTAGAGCTCCTTATCTCTGCTGGTAGCACCTCCATGTCCAATGGAGGGCGTGCTGGGACCACGTTTTAGGTCTCATTGGGATGCCCTTGGAACACTATGAGGGCTCAGCCAGCCTCTCGAGTGGGGTCTGCTGTCTGTAGCGCCGGGTTGGCCTTTGAGATGGCTTCCCTCTAGGTTAAAGCCTGGCTCCCGCTGATGGGCATGAAGCACCTCCGTAGATTCCAAGGTCAGAAGGGACCAATGTGATCATCTAGTCTGACCATCTGGATAATATGGGCCAGAGAATTTCTCCAAAATAACTTCCCCTTCCTCCAGGCATGGAGCTGGCCAGAGCCACTTCCCCTCCTGAGCTAGAGGAAGTGCCATGGTGCTGGCCCTGTGAATGGCGGTGCACCCCCCAAACAATGCATTGCCCCATCGTAAGTGCCTGAGGTCAGCTGTTTAAATCCCGGGGCTTTCCTCTTCTCCGACAGCGGAGACCTACATCCTCGAAGTCTTGTAGGCAGCTGCAGGGATCCAGCGAGGGGCCTAGGCTCTGGTTTGCACATCACCTTTGGGGAGCAAAAGCTTTGGCGTTAGCCAGCCTGGGAAGGGCTGGGTGGGGTTCGCTCCCAACCAGCTCAGTCTCTTAGGTCAGGGAGTCGCCTGGAGGGACCCTGGGGCCTGGTGTGTTTTGCTGTCTCGTCAGTGTGCTCCTGTAAAGGCAAACTGCGGATCCTATTGGAGACGGGGGGAATTTTGCCACTTGGCTTCCTTGAGGCCTGGGCCTGGCCCTGAATCATATCCTGGTTGTGTTGAGCTTTGCTCCTGGGCTTAAGTGGTGGGTGAACTGGCCCTGGGTTTCCCTAGCAGGGGCTCAAGCTCTCTGCTGACCACAGTACCGATGCGGTGGCCAGTGGGCACAGAGCGTATCATTTGGCTGCCTTTTCTGCGAACAGGTGACCGCCGAGTGCCAGGATGAGCTGATGTCTCTTCTGCGGAGCCAACAGAGGGAGCTCGCGGAGCTGAGACAGAACCAGATGGAACTAATGCAGAGACTCACTGACCACCTGGATGCTGTGCAGAGCTCCCTCATGGGTCACATGGAACGAGTGATTGATTCTCAGCAAGAACAAGAGCGTATCCTTCCTGGCAAGCCCCTCCTGGGGCCAGCGTGCCACGGGGCCGGCCCTTCTGGGGT
>NW_020664517.1:565190-664368 GCF_002925995.2 Terrapene triunguis | reverse complement strand
GGGGAGCTGTGACGGGCTCGCAGGAGCTCCTGGGGGAGGGATGTGCTGCCCTGGAAGGGGTCTTGAGCCCCATCTACATGCCGGGCGTAAAGTAGAGCGAGGAAGGGTTTTTCCGTTGCTGTAGGAACTCTGTCTCCCCAAGCGATGGTAGCTAGGCTGACAGAAGCATTCGTCCATTGACATAGCCCAGTGGTGGACAAACTACGGCCCAGGGGCCACAACCGGCCCTCCAGACATTTTAACCCGGCCCTCGAGCTCCCTGCCAGGAAGTGGGGTCCGGGGCTTGCCCCGCTCTGGTGCTCCAGCCAGGGAGTGGGGTTGTGGTCTTGCCCCACTCCGCACAGCTCCCGGAAGCAGGGATATGTCCCCCCTCTGGCTCTTACGCGTAGGGGCAGACAGAGGGCTCCGCACACTGCCCCCGCCCCAAGCGCTGCCCACGCAGCTCCCATTGGCCGGAAACCGCAGCCAATGGGAGCTGCAGGGGCGGCACCTGCAGACAGGGCAGCGCACAGAACTGCCTGGCTGCGCCTCCGTGTAGGAGCTGGATGGGGGACCTGCCGCTGTTTCTGGGAGCTGCTTGAGGTAAGTGCCGTCTGGAGCCTGCCCCCCTGAACCCCTCCCCACGCTCCAACTCCCTGCCCTGATCCCCCTCCTGCCCTCTGAACCCCTTGGTCCCAGCCTGGAGCACCCACCTGCACCCCCAACCCCTCATCCCCAGTCCCACTCCAGAGCCCGCACCCCCAGCCGGAGCCCTCCCACCCTCCAACCCCTAATTTTGTGAGCATTCATGGCGCGCCATACAATTTCCCTACCCAGATGTGGCCCTCGGACCAAAACGTTTGTCCACCCCTGACCTAGCCACCTAGACAGCAGGCGGTAGGTCGGCAGAGCTGCGGTGCTCGAGGGTGGATTTTTCACACCCCTGAGGACAATGAGGTTTTATGTGTAGACCAGGCCTGAGGTGATACTGGGTGCCATGGCCCCCTCCCAGCAAGGGAAAAGCCAAAGCACTCGGGTGAACCCTGGTCACCTTTTCCTTTGTGTCCTGCCCAGGCATTTCCAAGAGCCTGGACCCTGTCACTGGCCAGCTGAGCAATACGATTGCCGCCAAGCTCACGGCTGTCGAGGGGACATTGAAGGAAAACGTCACCAAGCTAGTGAAATCAAAGGTAAGGCCCAGACCAACAACCGCCTGGCCATCCTGCGTTCCCCTTCTGGGGTGAGCCACCCACAGCTGACACATTACCTGCCCTCAGCGGGGGCTGAACACAGTTTAGCTGCAAGCATAGGCAGATGAGACCCCTTGTCAGGATTGTTGTGGAGCCAGGCACCAGCTGCCCCCAGTCTCTGCTCCGCTCCTTAGGCCTTGCTCTGCCTAGTTTCCTTGTCCAGGAGGGCACTGCGTGTTTGAACCCATGGCCAGCGATCATTCCCGAAAGTGCCTTCGCCTCCCCCGGGAGCTGAAAACAGGCTCAGGCCCAGAAGCTGTGCCTCGGTGTCGGGAACAGCCCCAGTGCAGCCAGCCTGGGTCGGCAAGTCTGCTCCTGCACTTCACCCCAAGGCCAGTGGGAGCCGTTGGCATGTGCAGGTGATGGGCACCAGGGCTGCCTCTCAGCGTGAGCAGGACAACAGGCAGCCGGATGGGAGAACGGTGTTTGACACTTCGCGTTGTCTCTCCGTCCCATCGCTCAGATCTAGCCGGGTGGCAAGTGGTGGTGATCCGGGGCCAGGGGCAGCTGCTCTGTCCCTCGTCACATGAGTGTCTGGGGGTGTTTTTCCCAGTGCGGTTTAGCTGCATTTTCCCAAGTGGAATCTCCTGTTGTTTCCTGCCCGTGTGTTGAATTAGAGCCCTGTACGCGTAATTCCTCTCTGCTCACGAGTGTTTGCAGCCGCCTCCAGAGTGTCTGACGAGCTCGCGACGCCCCTTCATACTAATCACTAATGAAGATGTTAAATTGGGAACTAATCCCACCTCCTGGGGTCCCCCAAGACTTGGCACAGTGCCATTTTATTCATTAACCCCCCCCCCCGCCCCATCAAAGTTCACACACTGCCATGATCTTTGATTTATGGCCATCCAGCTGCTTTCTCTCAGACTGTGTTGGTCTGAGCCAGCAGTTCTCAAGCTGTGGGTCGGGCCAGGGCCAGTATTAGACTTGCTGAGACCTGGGGCTTGGGCTCCGGCCCCCTCTGCCCCAGGGTCATGTAGTAATTTTGTTGTCGGAAGGGGTCGCGGTGCAATGACAGGGCAGGGCAGTCGCGTGAGAACCCCTGGTCTAAGCTAACCAGAGTGAATTCCCAGAGTCCGAGTTCCTGCTGCTCGGTGCTCGCGCTCCCGTCGCTCTCCAGATGGGCAGCGATTTCCCTCCCGTGGGGTTGCCGTGTCTAGGCTCGCTCTGCTTTGGGTGGAAGATCACTGCTGTGATTGCTCCTGGATGTTCCTTCGGGCGCACTCGTTCAGGTCCCCCAGCCATCAGATCGTAGTGTTAACGCTTAGGCTTGGTGGTCTCGTGGCCCAGGGCAAATGGAAGGGGGGTTAACTGCTTCTGGCTTGCCCAGGGGCTTGCAGATGGGCCGGGGGAGACAAAGTGCCTCCATCCGAGGTGTGCAGCAGGAAAATGCTCAACTCGGGGTCCCGTGTGTTCTTGCAAGAACCTGACAGATGCCATTGCGAGGGCAGCGGCGGACGCTCTGCAGGGGCCCATCCAGTCGGCGTACAGGGAGGCGTTCCAGAGCGTTGTGTTGCCGGCGTTTGAGAAGAGCTGCCAGTCCATGTTCCAGCAAATCAACGACACCTTCAAGCAGGGGACGCAGGAATGTGAGTCCTGTTGGAAACCGAGATCTGCCCTCATATAGCGCGGTTCCTTGCCCGAGAGCTTCACGGAGAATCACTGCTCCTCACGGCCACTCCATGAGGAAGGGAAGTTTAATCCCGCTGCTACAGATGGGGAAACAGGAAGGGGTGAGGGGAGGTTGGAGAGGACATTAAGAGCTCAGATTAGATCTGGGGTGCTCCTGGCTCCCAGTCCCGTTCTCAGACTGCTGGGCCGTGTCTCTAGTTCTGCTGGCAAGATAGCCCCACTGTACCAGCCATTTCTCTTGCTCAGCTGCAGGGCAGGACCGTGTCCACGCTGGACCCTGTCTGTCAGTGGCCAACCTGGGATGCTGCTGGAGGAAGTGAGCTCCCCTGGGCACCCCCGGATGGCTGGGGGGGACTGTGCAGTGCTACACAAGGGGCTCTCGTCCCTGCCTGTCTGCACCCCCCAGTGAGCCGAGCCCTGAGCTTGCTCCCCAGTGTGCTGTCGGGCAACCTGCTCCTCCGACCCCAGCCCACAGGCACTGCTTGACTCCAGCCATTTGCCCAGCGACACGTTCCCCAGGCCGGCAGGCCCCTCCCTTCCCTTGCGAGCTCTCAAAGGCTGCTGCTCCTTTGCAGACCCTGCATCCCCATTGCCTTTGATCAGACCATCTTCTGAACCAAAAAATCAGTCAGGAAATAGCCCCTTTGATCTCTGCAGGCCTCCCCGCTCCTGGCTCCAGCCTAGGAAATGTCCCAAGTGCCTGTCCTGTGGCCTTATTGGGCTGTAGTATACGCCCTGCCCTGCCCTGCCCCGCCCCACCGGAACAGCCCAGCAAAGCCCAGCCACTCAGAACCTGTCGGGTTCGCTGTTCTGCCAGGCACACGGCCCTTTGCGCCTGATGGGGAGGAGCCTGGCGTTCACAGATCACACGCAGGGTTTGGTAGCCCCCCAGTGGCTGGGCTCTGCTGGGGGTGGCATGGTGATTGGCAGCCCTCTGAGGGACCGCCTGGCTGTTGCAGATATCCAGCAGCTGGAGACTCACATGAAGAACAAGAAGGCGCGAGAGCAGGAGGCCCGAGACTCCTTGCTGGGCCAGCTCCGGCAGCTGATCAGCACCTTCCAGAGCAGCACAGAGCAACTGGCCTCCAGCATCACCACCAGCGTGCACACCGAAGTGCAGCATCAGCTGCACCTCATTGTGGGCAAGTAAGTCGGGCGTTGGGTCTGGGGCTCCGCTGGATTGGATGTGCAGGAGGGACGGGCAAGGGCAGCGGGGGGGGGGGTGCCAAAGACCCGGCTTGTGGCTCTCTCTGTAACATGCAGCTGCCTCTTCGTTCTAAATGGAGGCTTGGTCCCTGGCACGCACACGCTGCCCCGGGCACACCATGGGCACAGCCACTCCCTTCCATAAGGACTCTGATTTGTCGCTGCTCTTCGCAGCGTCTCCCTGATGCGCCATGTCCTCAGCCAACCTGGGGGAATTCCTCACTCTCCCCCCTGTTCTGCAGCAGCGCATGCCTTGGCATCTAGGGGGACCCCAGCAGTGAAACAAACTTGCAGCTGAGGGAGCTGATCCTCGACTCTCGCTGTTGAAAGGCCTGGAGGGCAGCGTCCCTGTGTGTTTCCAGCCAGCCCAGCATGTACCTTGCCCGAGAGCGGATTCTCCTGTCCCACTGGGAAGTCTCCGCTGGTCTGACATGGCTGCAGCTGGCCAGAGTTTGGCCCTTTATGCCCATTATGCGCTGGGGCCCGTGTCCCGGCAGACAGGTGTCCACATCTCAGAGAGCACCCTCTGCATTGGCACTAACTCTCCCCTGTCACGGGCTTGAGTGGAGACTTGTGGATCTCTACGGCCTTTCACCAGCACCAGATGCATTCAGAAGTTCAAACATCTGATCGCTAACGAATGCCTCTTCTGCAGATTCCTAGCCCCAGGGTGCCTGTGCAGGGGCTCTGCCGAATTCCAGGTACTTAGTGTCTGTGCCTGGGCACCGAAGCACTTCATGTTAACCCTTGGGGCTCATGCGAACGTAAAGCGTGAAAAGCACCTATGCTAATAGCTGGAGCCCTGCTTGACCAGTGCGAGAGCAGCGAAATCCCTGGCAGCTCCGTCCTGTTCTCACGCCTCCCTCTGTTTCTAGCATGCAGGACTCTATTCTGACCCAGGTGCAGAGGGTCATCAAGGGCGAGGTGAGCCTGGCCATGAAGGAGCAGCAAGCGGCCGTCACCTCGAGCATCGTGCAGGCCATGCGCTCCGCAGCAGGCACGCCCATCCCCTCTGCTCACCTGGACTTCCAGTCTCAGCAGACTCACGTCCTGCAGCTGCTGCAGCAGGGCCGCCTCAACCAGGCTTTCCAGCAGGTACGCAGGCCGCCACGTAGGCCTGATCCTCCCAGAGGCACCAAGACGTGTCCCCTGGCTCTGCCCAAGGGAGGAGAGGCCCCCTTGTTCTGCTGTAGGTCCTCAGGAGCCAGGCTTTGCCAAGGCTCCCCTGGGGTCGGCAGCTCTGGCCACTGCAGCATTGTGGAGCCGGTGCTTCCCATTCTGACGGCGCTGGGGTGGGGCAGGTGAAGGGTTAACTGTGAAGCCCTTGACCATAGAAAGCCTTGTAGTGCTGTGTATTAAAGTAACGGATGTGCTTGACCCCTGCAGACCAACATCTGTAAGTGCCGGGCACTGTTACTCTGCCACTGAGCCAGCAGGGGGCGCAGAACTGTAGTGTATAGATTCCTCTCCTGGTCCCAGGTGGGATCTGAGCACCATCCTACCCTGGTTTCCCCCGCCCCGCGCTCTGAACGAATGCAGGCCATGCTCATGGTGTTCCTGGGAGCGAAGGGGCTACATGCATGGACGGTGGAGGCAGTGCACCGAGCGAGCTCCCCACGCAGCTGTGCTGAGGCCTGCAGTCTCAATCCGCTGCTCCAGTCCTGGGGCTCCTGAGTGGAGACAGCTGTCCTTGCCATGCGTGGTGCATCCCCCCAAGCACCTTTCAGCTGGTGCGTTGAGTGAGCTGAGACCTCTGGGCAGGAAGGCTGGTGTTCAGCTGTGCCCCAGCAGGGCCTCCTCCCTCCATTGTAGTGCTCCTCAGTCCCCCTCCACCCCAACATCTCTAAATACATGTCTCCCGTAGGCTCTCACGGCAGCTGATCTGAACCTGGTCCTGTACGTCTGTGAGACGGTGGATCCTCAGCAGGTGTTTGGACAGCACCCATGTCCGCTCTCCCAGCCCGTCCTCCTGTCTCTCATTCAGCAGCTCTCCTCGGATCTGGGCACCCGCACCGAACTGAAACTGAAGTGAGTGTCGTTCCGGAGCTTCGCCCTGCCCCACCCCAGCGACAGCAATACCAGCGTGTGTCGGTTGTAGACTCGTACCAGGCAATGCTCGTTCTGAGGAACAACTCGAACTCCTCAGGCGTGTTCCTGGCTTCTCAGCTCAGGAGAAGACCAGAGCGTCGTTGTGGACGGCTCAGTGAGAGGCTCTGCTCAGAGCACAGATGCAGTGAAAAATAACGGCCACTCAGCCATAGAGTTTGCTTTAGCTTCCATCACCACTGTCCTGAGTGCTGAGCTGGGCTGTTGGCTGAGTGTGGCTCTAAGCCAGTGATGTGCCCTCCCCTGGAGTCCTGTGCTCCGTTCTGGTCACCCCATGGGACAATGGGCTTAGCCCCGGCTTGGCAGTCTCCAGGCCAGGCTCCTGGATTCTGGGGCACTTCACTGGAGGTTCAGAGATATGAAAATGTGGAGGTGTCTGTTGAACTGAATCCACTAATGAACAGGACAGCCAGCGCAGTTCATCTGGGCTGATTTGATAGTTAATATAACTTTACGCTGCCCCGTGAGCTTTAATTTCCATGTGCCGATGGTGCCTGGCGGAAGTTGTTGGAGGGAGGGTTGGTAGATAGCAGTTTGGGACTGTGGGTGTTTTTACTAAAGTGCTCCGCAGTGAAGTCGTTAACACTTTCGTGTAAAACTGACATCTTTAGGTTTCAGAGTCAACGTCCCACTTAGCCTGAAGCAGTGACTCTCAGGGGTGGGAACTGGCTCTTAGGCTGCACAGGGTGAAGGTTTCCCTCACAGCCATGAGGGCAGGAGACGCAGCTCTCTACTAGGACAGCAGAGATCCTGGAGCAGAGAGGAGCTGATTCCATGATTGCAGAGCAGCAGGGCACATGGCCTCTGAAATAAAAGAGCTTGAGAAGGACAACAGAACTGTCTGGAAGCCTAGAAAGGCAAATTCCCCTAGGACTCGATAGAGGGACTTTGAAAAGGGAGATCTAGCCTTTGATTCCCCCAACAGTCCTAAGTTGGCTCTATGGGAGGACACATTAAATTGCTGTCTGGGTCAAGGTGATTTCCTGCCATATGCTCAGATTTGATGATCATCCTGCTGCCTATTTTTTGGGGCTTGAGAACTGGGTAGGTCACATGTTGCCCCAGTGCCAAATAAATCTCTCATTCTGCTTCATGCAGTGAAAACCACCACTGAAGAAACCCCTTGTGCTTTATAGACCCGGCACAAAGTTCAGCCCAGGCAGAGTTCTAGCCCGTGAGTCCGAGCGACCATGCTGCACATGGCACGCTGGGAGCTGTCTGCAGGCTGCCCCATGTGCTGAAGTGGGGGGGCAGCCTCGGACTCCTTGCTAAGAGGCAAATCAGGAGCTAGCTACCTGAGCCGGGGCAGGTGAGACAGGAGGCGCCTGCACATTCCCTGGCTGGGGCTGCACACTAAGTGGAGAGATAACCTTGGGCTTTCCTTTCTCCCCTCAGCTACCTGGAGGAGGCCGTGATGCACCTGGACCACAGTGACCCCATCACCCGAGACCACATGGGGTCGGTCATGAACCAGGTGCGGCAGAAGCTCTTCCAGTTCCTGCAGGCGGAGCCCCACAACACCCTGAGCAAGCCGGCCCGCCGCCTCATGATCATGCTTCAGGGCCTGGTCACCCCCAGCATGACCTAACGGCACCCGGCTGCCCTGCGGGTTGCTGCACGGGAGCCTGCCCTGCAGAGCCAGTAGTTACTAACCCCGTGTGGCTTGTGTTAAGAGCTCTTGCCAGGTAAATGTGTGGTGTCGCTAAGGCTAACGCCAGCTGTGTATAGCCCCAAATAATCACTCCACGCTCACTTGGCTTCTTTTCTTAAACAGCCTCTTCTGGGAGCGCTGGGCCTCTCGGCACCCACCCCCGTCCGTCCCTGAGTCATCACCACCTGTCACATGGCAGCACGGCCATTCCATTGCTTCCCCCTTGAGTTGGGCGTTTGCTCCCAGGAGTGGAGGAGAGGGGAGCGGGGATGGGGCTGTGAGCTGGGCACGCATTCCTCACTCCCGGGAGGGGGCCCCAGGCTGAAGTCCAGGAGCCCACAGAATCCTTCCCAGCCAGATAGGGGGGAAATGGTTTCTGTTAGCCCCTTGGTTCCCACAGTGGCACTGGCCTAGCAGCAAGAAGCCTGGCTAGTCCCCCATGCAGGGCGGGTCAGGCACCAGCAGGGGGCAGTGTGTGCACATCTGCATCGGTTCTGAAGGGTGAGCCAAGCGGGGCAGGTTGGTCAGGGAGCATCATGTTGTGAGCCCCTCCTGTGTGCTGGAACATGTCCATGGATCAGACCTTTTCTTCAGTTCAGATTTTACACACGTTTTTTTTTTTTTCTTTTTATCTAAAATTTGAATCTTTCTTTTTTGGATAACATTAAGAAACGTTCAATAAACAACTTTTGGAGAAAAACCGAGCTGCTGGTGCTGCCTCTGTTCTCGTCCCTTTGCACGGCGTCTCGGGACAGCTGCTCCCGTTGGGGGGAGGGACTCTTAAGGAGAGCTGCAGCTGGAGTCTTGGGAGGCAGTGGGATCTAGTGGCTGCAGTGTGGGAAGGGGGGTCAGGACTCCTGGGTTCTCTTCCTGGCTCTGCCTCCAACTTGCTGTTCAACTAGCTTTGACCTGCCTGATCAAAGCCACTGGTGCAATGGGGACAAGATCTTGCTCCAAGGAGGCGGCCCATTGATTGCGGTCTGTGACGTGCCTGATACCAGCTGCGTCACTGTCATTTAGAGCTTGGCTCCTCTGATGCTGCCCTGTGCTCAGGAGCAGTGGCTGGGTCCAGGAGCACCCTCTGGGGCAGGGCTGTGTCTCCGTCAGGCCCCTACAGCCGCGGAAGAGCAGTTCATCAGCCTTGGGGCTCGTCTACACTTGAAGCAGCAGAGCTGCAGCGTTTCAGTGTAGACGCTACCTGTGCCAGTGGGCGGGAGAGGAGGGCTCTCCCGTCAGTGTAGTTAATCCACCTCCCCGAGAGGCAGTAGCTAGGTCAGTGAGAATTCTTCCATCAATAGAGTGGCGTGTACACTAGGGAATAGGTCGGTTTAACTAAGCTGCTCCAGGGTGTGAATTTTTCACACCCCTGAGTGACATAGCTAGGTCGACCTAGTTTTTAGTGTAGACCAGGCCTGAGTAATAATTTCATGACCCACCTGAGGGTGAACATCTGTGTCCTGTGTCCTGCCTCCGCCTGAACGCACCCCATAGCCAGCTGCAGGCGTGGGACGCCTCCTGGCTCGCTCTGGCCGGCCAGAACACAGCGATCTGACAGTGTTGCTCTGCAGCTCCATGAGGAGAATCCAGCCCGGCTTGGCTAGCGTGTGGCCGCTAAACCCAGCCTCGATGCTGCCGCTCTTCCTGGTCAAGCTGACGGGAGCGTTGCTGCGTGGCAGAAACCTGCAACGCTTTGTAGGAATTGGAAGCAAGAGAAGTTCGTGCACAATGTGAACCCTGAAGCTGTGCCTGGAGACATGGAGCCAGCCCCACTGCAGGCGAGCGCAGTGGCAGCTGCCCCATCCCCCCGTGCAGTGAAAATCTCTGCCACATGGAAGACTCCTGCCGGCTGTGGGGAATGCGGGGGTGGCAATCAGCTGGGGCAGGCCTGGCAACAGCCTTCCAGCTGCTCCAGGGCAGCCTAGATGGGGCTGCTGCTCGGGGGGTTCTTGCAGCTCGATAAATCAAAAAGGCTTTAAGGATTAAAATACTGTGCAGGAAACCTTGGGCTCCCGTGCGTTCTGTGTACAGCCAGCTGAAGAGCTGCGGCCTAGTCACTCCAATCCCCGGAGCCAGAATGGGCTGGCCAGGTCACCTAGCCGCTCTGGAAAGGGCCAGCAGGATCAAAACCCAGAGCAGCCTTGAACAGCTGTGGTAATGAGACTCCCATGCCCCCTTCCAGCCAGGTCGCCTGCCTTGGAGTTAGTCTGTTACTACTGCTCAGGTCCCTACAATAACCGCCAGTCTGACTGGTCTGGTCTCTCCCCCCTCCCCTGCATGGTTTGCACAGTCTGTCCCCTTAATCTCTTCCTAGCTGATACCCTCTAATCCTTTTATCAGCTGTGCCCTCCTTTGTTGGAGTCTCTTAAATTTGTCAGTGTCCTTTTCTTTCTGAAGGGTGAGCGTTGCTGTGGGGGTATCCTCTTCCAGGCTGCAGAGAGGGCAGGACGGGCTCTGGGGACTCCTGTTAAAACCCCGTCCCGTGCAGCCCCACAGAGAGTGAGCATTGTTAGCTGTTGGACTGAGCTCATCTCCAAGAGCTTTGTTGGCATTCCTGCTACTGGAGGTCCCTCACAGTACAGATATGAACTAACTTCTTTGCTGAGTTCCTCTTAACTTGTGCTTCATTTGCAAATTCCATTCATCTAACAAGGAAGGGGAAAGAAGGGTGGGTTTGAACTTGTAATTCCCTGAGTTGTAACTAGAGGCCTGGACTTGACATGACCCACAGCCACCTTAGCGTAACCTGCAGCTAACCTTTCAGAGTTGTTCTACGTTTAGCCACCATAAATTGAAAACAAAAACTACACAGTCAGGAGAATTTGGCCTTGATGTAGGCAGACAGATAGAAATGTAGCAGCTGCAGCATTGCTAACAGGGATAGATAGAGATTAACGAAGTCACGAGAATGGGAGCCTTGAGTGTCTGCAGCTTCTTCTTGATAATAAAAAGCAAAAGGTTTTGCTGTTGCAAGTGTATCCCACTAATGAAGCGTAAAGATAAGTAGACCTTGAAAAGATTTTGCTAATTTTGAAATCAACAAAAGCTAATGAGTAGGTGGTCTTAGGCATATGCATCTTTGTGTAGTGAAAATAATTGCTTAGTGTTTTGCATAGCTATGCTTTGAGTCAAATAATTGGTTATGACATAGATAAGCAAAATCCTCATTTTAACTATGTAATGAGGGTCAGGAAACAAGCTCATTGGACCTTTACACCGGGATACAGCTCAAGACCAAAGCTGCTAGGATTTTTAACTCCTGCATGACTAGACTGTGTGGAAGCCGGAGTCCTGACTGCCCATTGGGAGACAGCAGTCTGCTTTAGTGGGAGAGGTGAGCATTAGATGCTTGGCATGTGTATTCTCAATTGCTAATAAATACATGTTTTAAGAATATTTACTGTGTGATAAAGGCTCCTTTATTGAGACAAGGTCCCGTTAACTTTTAGAGAGCCATTGTACCCCGAGGGGGAGGAAAGAGCCCTAAATTGTGTGGGTAACTGTGCCAGTAACCAGCTGGAGAAAGCTCACTAGCTGAGTGTGTGTTTCTTTAAAAAATAAATAAATAAATCAGCAGTGAAAAAGTTAACAATGTTGACTTTTACACTGTCATCCTTAAGTTTCAGAGTTGTTCTTATTCCTCTTAAATAAAGGTTATTTCACACCTCCTCTTTTCAGGGGGTCAGCAAATGCTGCATTGATTTCCTTCCCAGCATGACTTCCACACACAGACACTTCCTGTTTTCTTAATGAAAACTTAGATTTGGGGGCACGATTCTGCACCAAATTGCACAGCCCTGGCCCTGGCTTGCCCCGCTCAGCCCATGCCCGAACGCGGCAGTAGTGCCTGGAGGGAGAAGGTGCTGGGCTTCATTTCTCCATAGAGTGATCCACTGCCCTGGCCACCAGCACCACTTGCCCCATTTCCCTGCTGTCAGGATCTGACTCAAGTCTCTGTGAAGTGCAGCGAGACCGCAAAATGCTAGAGAAACCCCACGTTCACCTCTCAGCAGAGTCGAGGCTCCTCAAGTTTAACCCACTTTCTTGAATGTCAAGTTTTAATAGAAGCAAAAGCCGTATCCTCCCTGGGGCAGATCCGGCTATTTCGGACAGTAGCTGTGGGAGCGCTCACTGCGCTACGGTTATGGATCATCGGGGGCCAGGGATTGTAGGTAATTCCATGGGGGGGGGGGTGACCACAGCCCTCTGGGGGCTAACAGTAGTGGGGGGTAATTAGGCAAATTACCCTGGTTGATGGGGCCTATCTGTTAATGGCTCTAGAACAATTCTGTAAACTTTGCCAGCCTGCCCTGAACCCTGCTTCACAGACAGAAACCCCGGCGCTGTAACAGTCGCTGGGGCGTGAGCCTGGGTGTGATAGCAAACCGAAGAGGATCAGAGGACAGGGCCCAGGCCCGGGGAGCAGAGGGGGGTGAGGAGGTAAATTCCCTCCGGTTGTATTGTAACCCCCTCCCCGCCCCAGAACTCAGGCCAGCGGGTCCAGGCGGGACCGGCAGACACGAGGAGGACGTGGGGATGACTTGCTAGGCCGAGCCGGGAGGAGTTGCCGGGCTGCCCCCGGGGAAGCTGAGGAGCGGGGCGCAGGGCAGGTGCTTGGATTGTTTCTAGCCGGGTCCCCGGGGCGCTTTCACCGCCAGTGTAGACGGGCTTGTTTCGAAGGGTCCGGGTGGTACCGGGGCTGCTGGGGAGACGCAGCTCCCAGCCTCTGGCTCCAGAGCGCGGCTCCCCATCGGCCCGGGGACCCCGGGGCTCCAGCCCCCCGCGGCGGAGGGGCCGGGCAGGGCCCGGGAGCCGCGCGGAAGACGTGACGCCCCCCGTGGGTGCCATGGGGCGGGGCCGGGGCGGAGGGCGGGGCCGGCTGGGGGCGGGGCGCTCCGGCTTGCCCGGGGAGGGGACCCGCCGGGGGCGCTCAGTGGAGGCTGCCGGCTGCTGGGAGCGGGCGCACGGGGCGGCAGCGGGCGGGCGGGGTCCGGGGCACCATGGGCTGCGGCCGCTGGAAGCTGCCCGCTTGGCTCGGGACGATGCTGTTGCTGCACGTGGGTGAGTCCCCGGGTCGGTGCTGGCTCCGGCGGGGCCCCCCGGGCGTGGGGCTGGGCTGGGCGTACCGGGGGGACCCCTCGGGGGACCGCTGCCCGCTGCCGGGGGCACAGGACTGGTCTCCCCGCGGGGTCTCCGGGCCGGGCTGGGGGGCTGCGAGCGGGGAATTTCCTCGCTTCCCCGTAACCGACTCGCGGCTTTGATCGGATCCGAGCGCGCCGGGCTTTGCACCTGGCTCGTGTCGGGCTCCGGAGCTCGCTGCTCTTAGCGCCGGAGAAACCAGGCTCTGGGGGCTTCCCGGTCACTCTGCTCCCCCGCGGCCCCGCCCCGGCGCTGGGGTGACCCTGGTCTGATGCCGCCTCCCAGCATGGTCCGTCCCCTCTGGAGTCCCAGCACCCCGGGCGGGTTTCTCCCAGCCGGGGCAGTGGCAGGCGGCCCCTCGGTTGTCTGCCCGGAGCTTATGCTCTAGCCCAGTGGCTCCCAACCTTTCCAGACGACTGCCCCCCTTGCAGGAGTTGGATTTGTCCTGCGGACCCCCAAGTTCCACCTCGCTTCCAAACGACTCGCTCACAAAATCAGACCTAAATAAAAGTACAGAAGTGTCACAGCCACACTTGCTGGAGAAGTGCGGACTCTCTCATTGCTACCATAGAGTTCTCAAATAAATCAATTGGAATAGAACTGTCCTACGTACATCGCAGTGCGCGGGACAGAGCAGTAGGAACAAGCCATCATCCTCTGTATGAAATTATAGTTTGTACTGACTTTGCTAGGGCTTTTTAAGGAGACTGTTGTAAAACTAGGCAAATCTCTAGCTGAGTTGATGTACCCCTGGAAGCCCGCTGAGTACCCCAGGGGTGTGTGTACCCGGGGTTGAGAACCACACCTCTAGCCCAACACTGCAGAGTCTGGGTTGAAACGTGCCTTGTAACAACACTTTCCCCTTGGACTTCAGAACACTTTACACTTCTGAAGCCAGCAGAGCCCAGAGGCCCAAAGGGTCAGCACCCCATTGCGCTAGGCGCTGTACCAAGTGGGAAAGGGACAGTCCCTTAGGGTGACCAGACAGCAAATGTGAAAAATCGGGACGGGGCGGGGGGTAATAGAAGCCTATATAAGAAAAAGACCCAAAAATCGGGACTGTCCCTATAAAATCGAGACATCTGGTCACCCTACAGTCCCTGCCCCTCTAGGAGCTTCCAGGCTAGCCTGACACTGCCCCTTTCCATGGCGGCCCTGGATGGGGAACCTGCGCTTGTCCCTTTCTGCTTTTTCTGCTGGAGAAATAAAGGCTGATATTTGATGGGTTATTTTTCCTGCGTTGGAGACGAGGTGGGCGAGGTACTGTCTTTTATTGGACCAACTTCAGTGGGTGAGAGAGACAAGCTTCCGAGCGACACTAAGAGCGGTTGGTCCAATAAGAGAGATTACCTCCCCCACCTTGTCTCTAATATCCTGGAACCGACATGGCTACAACTAAATTAGAGGCCACCTGACTTTCCTTGGAGGGCTGGACAAGGAGCTTTCTCAGCCCTTAACTGAAGGGGCAGCGTGAGGTTGTGGCTTTAACCCAAACGTTGGGCTGGGGATTGGGGTTACGTGGACATTAACCAGAACAAGAAGCTCAAAACAGACTGAATGAAAAATCCCTTCCCCTCTCAATGAACCTGGTTTTCCTTCCTTGGTATTTCTGACGTCCGCCTTCCACTTCTCCCGGGAAAACGGGGGGTTTCTAATGTAAAAAGATGCAACAGTTCCCCGCTGTGTGCACCTCGCCTCTGTCCATTATTTCTTGTTTATTTCAGGGCCTCCTTTATCCAGAGGGGAAAGGGCCCAAACCTCCTTCACAGGTCCCTGTAACCCCAATGGCCCAGCTCCTATTCCCAGAGGAGGCTTGTAGGAAAGGGCCCACTAAAAGGCCAGAGTTTAGTTGTTGGAGGTTCTCTTTGTAAAGTTTGGCCCAGGAAGGAGATGGATTTATTGTTCCCCCAGTGGGAATGTTGTCGGCTCCTGACGGGCGCTCTCCCTGCTTTGAGAGGAATGGCAGGCTTTGCTTTGCCCTACTGAAGGGGCTGCGTAATGCAGGAGGCCTGAGAGGCTGCAGGTCTGGTCTGTGGGAAGATTGCTTTGCATGACGATAAGTAGATCTTATTACGGGTGGATTATTTGTTGGACATTCAGGTCTTATTCCTGGTAAGCATATTAAAAATACAAATAAAAATACCACGTTTATCAGGTGGCCATTCCTGGCCAGAGCTAGGGAGGAGGGTGGGATTAAGGGGCAGGGAGAGCCTTGGGCAGCTTCTCCTACTCTGGCACTCTGTTTGCCCTCTCTGCTGGACCAGGTAACTTACCAGCGAGGTTCCTGACACAGGAAACATCTCAGAGCTGCAGACCGAGGCAAACGGCATGTCCTAATTCATTCAGCAATGGTCAGGTGAGCTGGAACGTAACTTGTGTGTGTTCGAGGGGGTCCCCGGGCTCTTGGCCGCCCAACTCATGAACACAAATAAATCCTTGACTTGACAATTGCCTGCTTCTGCCTCCTATTGGTGTGGTTGTATTCAGGTTTCTTTGTGTGTTGATTTCTCCCTTCCCACCAATGCTGGGAGCCAGGATAACAAACAAGAGGAATTGGAATTGCTCATTTATTAGCATAACTTTGATCTAGTTGGTACTGCTGTAACCCGGGGGAATGAGTCCCGTGATTGGAATATTAAAATCAGTGGAAGGATCGAGTGTGCCAAGGGGAAGGGGAGTGGCACTCTGTCCAAAATGGCATTACCTGTTTCCGAGTCACTGATAACTCAGAAGAAAATTATCTTGAATGCTTATGGATCAATGTGCTAACAGATAAAGCACAAGATGGGGTATTTGGTGTCTGCTGCAGATGCCCATAACACACTAAGGAGCAGGATGACCATCTCCTTACGCACCTATCTACAATGTGTAGGAAAAGATGCTGCATGATCATGGACCACTTTGATCTGAGTGACGCACGCTGGAGGTCTCATGCGGCCAGTACTAAAATATCCTTGGAATTTCTAAATATGATAGATGACAATTTCCTAACTCAAAAAGTGTTGCATCCAGCACAGGGGAATTCTATAGTAATCTTCTTCTTGACAGATAAAGAGAAACTGATCACAGAACTAAAAATTAATGGTAGCTTAGGTGCATGTGATCATGACTTGATCACATTTATAATGCACAAATAGAATAAAGTCCAGATGAATGATATATATAAAATACATACTTGGTGCTTTAAAAAGCTCAAATTACAGGGCTGAAAACAATTTATGAGCCAAATCAGCTGAGAGGAAGAATTTAATCAGAAAAAAATGTGAATGATCATTGGGAATGGTTTAAGAATACTTTACTAGATGCCCCAAAAGCCACAATCAAGGAATAAGACCATATTCGTTAAACTGATGTGGTTTAGAGGGGAAGTGAAGACAGCTATGGGGAAAAAAATCATATATAACAAATGCAAGAAAAGGGAAGTTGATGATGATAATGAATATGTCAGAAGTTAGGAATTGTAGAAAATTGATAAGGGAAGCAAAGGGATTTTTGATTAAAAAACTAGAACAACATAAAATTAACATGGCCCACATTAAATGTATTAAAATTTGGCTGACTGAAAGGTCTCAAAATGTAATTGTAAATGGGAAATCATCATCAAGTGGGTGTGTTTCTAGGAGGATCCTAAAGAGACCACTTCTTAGCCCTATGCTATTTAAAATGTTTATTAATGATCTGGAAGAAAACATAAAATCAGCACTGATAAAATTTGCAGATGACACAAAAATTGGGGCTGTGGTAAACAATGAAGAGGGCAGGTTGCTGATACAGAGAGATGTGGATTGCTTGATAAGCTGGATGCAAGCAAACAACATGTGTTTTCATGTGGTGTGACGGTGCTGCCATGGGAGCCAGCTGAGGTCACTCAATCAGGGTGAACTGCAAACAAAACGGGGCAGACAAACCCCAAACGCTGGTGGTTATTCCAATACTTAGGTTTACCAAGCCAGCACAAAACAGCTTCTGTAGTACCTCACTGGTTACTCAGAAGTTCAAACAACGCAGTTCCCTTAAAGTGCCCAGCCTCAGGCCTCCATCCAGACACACATGTCAGATATGATGATGATGATTACTGAAAATCTTACTTCATCATATAAAAGAAAAGGTTCTTCCAATCCTAAAGGATCAGCCACATACCCAGGCTCAATTATAATTTAGCTCTTACCCAAAATACACGCTTAGAGCCAATTCTTATTAACTAAACTAAAATTTATTAAAAAAGAAAAGAGAGAGAGTGTTGGTTAAAAGATCAATATACATACAGACTTGAATTCAATTCTTGAGGTTTAGATACATAGCAGAGGTGAGCTTGTAGTTGCCAAAAGTCCTTTTAGAAATAGTCCATAGGTTATAGTCCAATGTCCATATTCAGGGTGGCTCCAGTCAGTGACTGGGGATCTCAATCTTTGTGGCTTAAGGTTTTCCCCCTCTTGAAACCCAAAGCAGATCTGAGATGAAGTAGGATCATGTCCCAGGGTTCTTATACATTTCCAGCAGCCTTTCTGCCTGAGAAAACAATAGGCTTAATTCTCCTTCTCCCAAACATCCTGGCAATTAGCACAGGGTAATTTATCCATTAAACAGTTCAGATACAGGTTACCACAACCTTCAAAGAGACATAGAGACAATAATACGATTTCACTCAGGTGTCTTCCTAAATGTTAATATTCCTTTTTTGATCTTTGAATTAAAACTATAGAACTAGATAAGACTTGTTTGCTTACATCACAGGCCCTGAGCAAACATCTACCCTTCTATCTCTAACAATACAGACTTGCATTTCAAAGCTCTATTCATTTACCTATCTTCCTAACCAGTCCTTAAGGTTCGGCCATAGGTCAGGTCAGTCCGTGAGTTAATTAACTCTTTCTGGCCCTGTCACCTTTCAATGAGATATTCATGTGGCTAAATGTAAATTTATACATTTAAGATCAAAGAATGTAGCCATATTTACAGAATGGGGAAGTCTATCCTGGGAAGTAGTGACTTTTTGAAAAACATTTGGGGGTTGTGGTGGATGATCAGCTGAACATGTGCTCCAAGTGTGACCCTGTGGCCGAAAGGACTCATGTGACCGTGGGATGGATAAATGGGATGGCTGAGGGGGAGCAGAGAGATTTTACCTCTGTGTTTGGCACGGGTGCAACCGCTGCTAGAATTCTGTGTCCCGTTCTGGTGCCAACCAGCTGAAGAAGGATGTTGATCAATTGGAGAGGGGTCAGAGAAGAGCCACGAGAATGATTAAAGGATCAGAAACCTGCCTTGTCGTGATAGTCAAGGAACTCCATCTATCTAGCTTAGCAAAGAGAAGTGACTTGGTCCCAGTTTGTAAGTACCTACACGGGGAGCCAATAGTTAATACTGGCTCTTCAGTCCAGCAGAGGAAGGTCTAACACGATCCAATGGCTGGAAGTTGAAGCTAGACACATTCAGCCTGGAAAGAAGGTACATTTTTAACGGTGAGAGTAATTCACTATTGGAACAACTTACCAAGGGCCGTGGTGGATTCTCCATCGGTGACAATTTTTCCATCAATATGGGCTGTTTCTCTAAAGGATCTGCTCTAGGGATGATTTTGGGGCAGGTTTCTGGCCTGTGCTGTACGTGAGGTCAGATTAGATCACAATGGTCCCTTCTGGCCTTGGGATCATCTCCCTGAACCCCCCTCCCAGCCGTCTGCTCCCTCGCGCTCCCGTCGCTGTGCTGCTGTAGCTTGGTCCAAACGAGAGTTCTGACGACCAGTAATCTCCTGGTCGCTTTCCCTAGGGCATGTGGCCACTCTCCACCCCAGTGCCTTTTGCTTCATGCCCTTCCCATGCAAGTCGTGATTTCCTGAGACTCCTTTAAACACAAGGTGGGTGCAAACTCCCGAGCTTTCCCTGAGAGGCTTGGGGCCAGCTGGCTGGCCTGGGTGAGAGAAGTCACCTTCCCGAGCATCGAGGGAAGATGGCCACTTGGCCACCAATGTTCTCTGGAAGTGTGAAAGGCCTGAGCTGTTTTGCTCTGCGGAGTCTCCTTTGTGGGCCAGGGTGGAGCTAGGATTGAGTTACCCCAGGGCAGGCGGAGAGTCTAGCGTGCAGTCTGGTTTGTTTTGCATGTCCAGGAGAGCACCCCTGGGCAGCCCAGCGGCTCCCTGAGGAGGCGCTTTCCCGCCCTCAGCAGGGACGTGGCTATGGGGCAGACCCGGTGCCGACTGGGTTTGGGGTCAGTTTGCAGGCAGAGGAGAGAGGCAGGAGCAGAGGATGTGCTGACGTCCGATCATGGGGCAGGACAAGATGGCTGTCTTGGCATGAGGGTTAACCAGTGTGAGCCCCTCGCCTAGGGCATGGCAGTGGCTTGGGATTTCTGACAAATATGCTGCTTCTGCTGAGGTGTGTCCTGGTCTGTGCCTCATTCGGGCCCTGCCTGCCCTAAGGCAGCTCCCCGGACCGAACACGCAGCCGGCTCCAGAGCCCTCTACCCTGCTCAGCTGCTGTGTGCCCCCGGGCTCCAGATCTCATGCGCCTGGCTTCCTTTGTCCCCGTCCTGGCCTTGCGCCCCAGCAGCCTTTCTGGGGCCGAGGGCTGAACCGTTCTGTCCAGCCAGGTGGAGACGAGGGCTGGCTAGGACAACTTCACACCCCCTGGGGAAAGATCTCCGCATGCTCCTGATCTTTTTCTTGGTGGGTGTGTGTGTGTGATTGTTTAGATGAATAAAAACAACACTTGTTGGGAGCCAATGTGTGATTTCCCCCTCTGTGCCTGTGGAAAGGCCCCATGCAGTGGGGTGGGGGGGTTGGGGTCTGTGCCCCTGGGTCGCTGACTTTGTGCTGAATGAGGCAGGACTTTGCTGGAGCTTTCCTTCCTCTGGGAATCATCCAGGGCTTGGCTTTGCTTGGGATAAGAGAAGCGTGGCAGCATTAGGGGCTCTTCGTGAATGGGACACACGGGTAGGGCAGGTGGGGTTCGGGGCTGGCTGGTCCCCAGGACAGCAGAGACGAGGGGAAGCAGCTAGTGACGGTTTGCAGAGGGACTCTGTTTTTGTGGCTTGTTTAAGTGTCTTGCTCACGGAGCGCCAAGATCTCAATAGCCCAGCCTGTGCCTCGCTGCCGGGCAGCGAGCTGTGGTGCCCACGGGGACCCAGCTCAGGTTTGGTAGCTTTTTCTGAATCCAGCTCCCTGGGGCGCTGTCAAAACCTGGCTTTGGTCACCTGAACTCTGAGCAGATTTTCCATTGCGATTTTGTTGTAGAGGGAAAAGTCAGCACCTCTCCCTCTCCTGATTCCCCCCCCGTTCACTGCCCCATCTCCCTTTCCCCTCCTGATCACCCCACCCCGGTGCACAGCTCCATTCCCTCTTTCCCATCAGGTTTGCTGTGACTTTCCCCAACCTGTTTTAATTGGGTGAGGGAGAACCCAGAACCGCCCCCCAGAAGTGTCTCGGGGCTGAAACCCGGCACCCAGGCTGCGAGCCACGTTCTAAGCAGGCTTATTCCTCAGAGACTGAAAGGCACCTGTCGTCCGCCTTGGAAACGTCAAGACCCTGCAAGTCCCCAGCTGCTACTGGTTAGCTTCCTCCCATTCTCTTGTACCTGCCCTAAGGTGCTGCCAGTTTTCCCACCTTAATGCCTTTGCCAGCATCCCACCGGTTAGGAGGTTGAGACGGAGCCGGTCTGGATGTGCTAAAAGCTGCTCCGTTGACTCTAAGCTGGCTGGAGAGGAAGGGTCAGGGCTAAAACCTCAAACAATTCTGGATGGACTTTTGGTGCTGCTTCCCATGACTCTACTCCCATGCTCTGCTGCCGTTCTGACGCAGTGGGCTGCGTGGACGGGTGCGGGTGCAAACCTGGATCTTTCCCTGTAAACGCTGGGGACACGGAAGGAACTGAGCAGAGTTTCAGCCTCTTCTTCCTGTTCTGGGTTCCCCGGTGCCCCTTGTGTTTGGGCTCAGTCAGGTGGGTTAAGCAAGGGAAAGATTCCACAGCTTTTCTCAGTCACTTTTTGGTTTCTCCCCTTGTGTGGCTCCTGGTCTTTATTGGTAGTTAGATGGAGTCAGTTTTCCACAGTGGCTGTAGCAGCTCGTGATCTGCCCTGTCCCTCTGAAACCTCCCTCAGTTCCTTTTGTGACTCTAGTGCCTCTCTGTCCGGTCCTTGGTTTTTATAGATTCAGAGATTCCAAGGCCAGCAGGGACCATTGTGATCAGCTAGTCTGACCTCCTGTAGAGCCCAGGCCAGAGACCTGCCCACAATCATTCCTAGAGCAGATCCGTTAGAGAAACATCCAAGCTTGATTTTAAAATTGTCAGTGCTGGAGAATCCACCACGACCCCCGGTAAATTGTTCCAGTGGTTAATTACTCTCACCCTTAAAAACTGACACCTTCTCTCCAGTGTGAATTTGTCTAGCTTCAACTTCCAGCCATTGGCTCATGTTAGACCGTTCTCTGCTAGACTGAAGAGCCCTTGATTACATCTTTATTCCCCAAGTGGGTACATAAAACTGTGATCGAGTCACCCCATGTCTTTGTTAAGCTAAACAGATGGAGCTCCTTGAGCCTATCCCTCTAGGGCAGGTTTTCCAACCCTTTAATTATTTCCATGGCTCTTCTCTGAACCCTCTTCAGTTTATCAACATCCTTCTTCAGGTGTTCGGCACCAGAGCTGGACACAGGGTTCCAGCTGCAGTCATACCAATGCCAGATACAGAGGTAAATAACAGCTCTACCTCTGTATCCTGCTGATGCATCCCAGGGTGGCATTTGCTCTTTTGGCCAGAGCGTCGCACTGGGGCTAACATTCAGCTGATTATCCACCCCCACATCTCTGTCAGATCTGGCTGGCGTTCTTTGTTCCTAGATGTACGTTTACATTTAGCCATATTAAAATGCGCATTGTTTGCTTGTGCTCAGTTTACCCAGTGATCCAGAATGCTCTGTATCCGGGACCTGTCCTCTTCATTATTTCCCACTCCCCCAATGTTTGTGTCATCTGCAAACATTATCAGTGATAAAAATGTTAAGTCGCATAGGGGCAAGAACCGATCTCTGCACGACCCCACTGGAAGCACACCCGCTCGATGACAATTCCCCATTTACAGTTACAGTTTGAGACCGATCAGTCAGCCAGATTTTAATCCATTTAATGTGGGCCATGTGAATTTTATATCGGTCTAGTTTAATCAGAATGTCATATAGTATCAAGTCAAACACCTTCTCTAAATATATTACACCAACCCTATTGCCTTTGTCAACCAAACTTCTAATGTCATAAGAGAAATATCAAGTTAATTTGGCAGGATCTATTTTCCATAAATCCATGTTGATTGGCACTAATAATCACCCTCCTTTCATTCTATATTAATCAAGTCCCATATCAGCTGACCAGGATCGATGTCAGACCTAATATTGGCACAGCATTAGCTTTCTCTCAGCTGTCTGGATCAGCATCACCCTCATGTTCAGTGTGACCTGCTGATGGAGACACCTGGACGCAGGTGGAGAGTCTTCCGGAGAGGTCCAGCAAGCCTCTTTGGGAAGCTGGGGCATCCAGCCCGCCACCTTTTCAGTCAACCAACCATAAGGCTGATGGTGACTTCAGACTCCCCTTGACCTCTCACAATGCACTTTTAGGATGGCCAGCAGTTGTTGCTTTCTCAGTGAGGTTTAAGCAGGGTGGTGAGCCCCCGGATGTCTGCCCATGAAGGGTTTACGTCTCTTGCTTTATTTTCACCATCTGAGCAAACGGCAAAGGCTTCACGGCCAGACTGTTCTCTGCATTCCTGACTGGTATCATCAGCATGTTTTCAGTTGCAGAATCAACAGCGTTACGTAGGAATGTCGTTTTCTCTGCATGGGATGCCAGTAGCCATCACTGCGTCACTTCCCAGCTTCAGCCAGCCCTTGTGCGTTAATGGCAATGTTGATTCTTTCCGTTTGCTTTTAATTTTCCCCCCAGTTTCTCACAGCATTGAGTAGTGAGTGCAGAGGTGCCGGAGGAGGATGTCCAGGACAGAGTGCTTGAGGCGTTTCTCTGTCTCGCTCTTTGGGTGGTGCTTTAAAGTTGCTTTTAGAATAAAAGGCCCCAACTGTGTCATCCAGTTCAAATCTTTGTTTTCACTTTTGCCCGCGCAGCCGCCAATTGATCTTTGCCATTTTGGGGGTGAAAAGCGCACAGACCTCCTGAAACACACTGATGCTGGAGAGCCACTTGAAGGCTTGGAGCAAAGGCCAACGTCTCAGGGACACGTTTTGATGACGGCCTTGAAAATCTCACTTGCAGGGTCATCAAACTCATCCATATTCTGTTTTCACTTCAGTAGCAAAGATTCAGTCCAAGGCACATTTGATCTTGGAGGAGCCAAAAAGCCTAATTTTAGCAGACTGGGGTGAGCGTGGATCCTTTCACTCCTGCTCCATGGTGACTCCTGGAGGTGACCACATTTTGCCTTCTAGGAATGAGCTGCTCTCACTGGCTCGGTCTATTTCGTCCTCTGTTTCCTACCACTCCCTTCCACTTCAGCCAGGCTGAGGCTGATGCATTCTTGGTAATCACTAGATGCTGATTGGCTGTTTGATCGCAGCATTCACACTGACTGCGGTTCGGCTGAAATAGCTCCCTGGTGAACCTGGTGCCGAAGGCCAGCGAGTGACTGTCCAGCCAGGTTTGTGTAGAACGGCACTGTCAGATTCCTGGCCACCTTCCAGACCCTAACAAACCAAACCCCTCTTGTGGTTCACAACTCCACTCTCTGCCCCCCACTTTCCAACAGCCAGGTGATTCCCTGCACTTGCCTCTCCCTCCAATGGCTCCGCCCGTTCCTTCCCCTCTAGGCTTCCCAGCAGTTCTGTAATTCACTTCTTACCAGGAGGCACCTCGAGCCCCTGGCTTTTCTCATCACTTCCCTTCGAACTCTTCCGATAGTTCATTTCCATTCACCAAATGAAATACGCCCCTGTCCCTAGTGTTCAGCCTTTCAGATGCCAGGTCTAGTCGTGGCAATGCTCTGGAGGGCTGCTCACACCGTGAGAACCTGGAAAAAGTCTCGAAGAATCAGCGACAGCTGTTTTCATTCTGGGCCCCTCTGGTGTTGCACGAGGACACGGGTAAGGCGGTTTGCGTGTCTGCCTGGGCATCTCCAGCCCGTAGCCCGGTCGGCCGTTTTGAAGGTCAGAAGCTTCGCTCGGCATGGCGGGTTTGCCAGGGCCCGGGTGAGGGTAAGTGAGGTTGTGCCATGCGTCCCCGATAAGGACTCTCCGTCCTGCCACCATCTGTGCGTCTGTCTGGGAATTTCCTGTGGCCCAGTCACCCTCTGGCCTCCCCCGCAAGCCCTGAGAGAGGAGTGGGGCAGAGCTGTGCCACGGAGCGCCCCTGGGAGATGAACCTCTCCGAGCCACGTCTGAGCGTGGCCTAGACTGGGGTTCATCCACTGCTAGCTCCCCCTTCCCCCCGCACAGCAGGTTCCTCCCACGTGTCCATGGGCAGCAGTCCCACTTGGAACTGGGCACGTGTCTGGGGTCCCGGCTGGTAGCAGGGGGCGCAGGCCTGGCTTGGGCGCTCTCGTGACAGCTGGGCAGGCTCATCCCAAGGGTTATTCTTGGATCCTTTATCCCGGCTGGTCGAGTGGCGAGTCCTTGGAGTGATATTTGGCTCCCATTTGCCTAATTAACGGCAAGGCCAGGGGAGGGGCTTCACTCCGGCTTTGCAGGGCCCTGTCTCCTCTGGCTTAGGCTGGCATCTGGCAGGGCTGGACCTGCGCAGCAGTCAGTGCTCCAGACCCCGCTGCAGGGAACGTTCCCGCTGGGTGCTCAGGACGGCCCCAGGGAGGGGGGCTGCGGGGCTGGGAGGTCACTGCCCCTCTCAGCCCAGCCCAGACAAGATGGGGAAAGCAGAGGAGGGTTGTGGTGATCAAGGATCCAGTTCTCTAGGGCTTCCCACCTCGGACCTGCCCTGTAGGTTACAGACGCTCCCCTACTTCCCCAGCTCCTTTAACAGCCCCTGCCTGCGCTTTGAGTGTCTGCTTCTGGTAGCCGAGCCCAGCCGTTCATTCAGCACAGCCGCAGGGCAGAATGTAGGTGTGCTGTAGCCTAAGAGCTGGGTGCTTCTCCAGGATCTCTGCCGGGCTGGAGGAGCTGCCTTCAACTCCTCTCCTTCCCCCAGGAGTGTGCAGAGGGCGCGCTCCATCTGGCAGTGAAATCCCGGTGTGGATTTCCGTGCCACCTGCCATCCATTTGCAGGTGACCTGGGACCCTGTTCCTGCATGAGTGCCCTTTGGCTGGGTGTCTGTTCACTCTCCCCAGGAGGGTCCGGGGGCACGCGATGGAAGTGACAGCATCGTCCGCAGCTCTCAGCCCTCCCGGGGCAGTGCCATGTGACAGGCCCCTGCTGTCCTCTCGTTAGTTACCCTGATGGTACTTCATGGCAGCTTTTCCCCTCTTCTCGAACCAGATCCCCATCCCCAGCCCTTCCCTGGCCGCCGATGAAAGGGGACGCTCTGGCATCCCACTGCCACTGGGGTGGGCTCGGCCAGATCTGGGCGCCTCCATACGCACTGCGGGTAATGGCAGGCCAAGAACGTGATCCCGGTGGTACAGCAGGTGTGAGCCGCTGGTGGCTGTGGAACGTTTGTGTCTGGCCTCTGGGAACTCTGTGTCCCAGACCGGGACAGTGCCACGCTGGAGAAAACGTTCCACATCTCTCTGTAGGCACCCGCTAGGCCCTTTGGGTTCTCTGTTCGCCCCCTTTTGTCTTTGCATTGTTCAGAGGTCAGTCCTCGGCTTGGAGAGCGAAGGACAGCGGCAGGCACTGGTGTAGCTGATTCGGTGCTGCCCTTTGTGCCCCGTTGCAGCTCTAGGAGGCGCTGTTCTGCAGTGGGAGGGGGTCTTGGAGGAGCTGTGAGATTGTTATAAATCCGCAGGCACTTAAGAGTCCAGGTGTTAATCCAGTATCCTGGCCACGGTCCAGTTGGATTGATTCCATTCTGCCTCCCTACGTTCCCCCTCCTTTCCTGCCTGAAACTGCGGGGCCGGCTTTGTCTGCTCTGCCCCGAGGTGGCTGGCAGTGGCGGGCGATTCCCGCTCTGCCAAGTGCTTTGTGGAGGAAGGCCCCGAGACTTTGCTTTCCGTTCCAACAGCGGTGGGAGGAAGCCCTGCAACGGGAGACCCCGAGTCCTTTCCTCTCGGGAGGACGAATCGGGAGCTGAACCTGCAGGGGCCAGTCTGTGCTGTTTGGAAAAGTCACTTTAAGTTTCATAAAACTGCAGCCCCTCCCCGCCACTTTCAGGTTAACGTACTTCCCAGGTGGGTTCACAGCTGGGGTGTTGACCGCGTTGAATGCTGCTGGCTGGGAAGGGATCCCAGGGCCCCGCAGAGCAGGGAATCGGGGGACGGTGTGGGTGGGGACAGCAGAGCACAGCTGAGAGGGCCTCTGATCTGCCTCTGGTGCAGGTTTTCCGAGTGGGGCGGAGAGGGGACCCAGGGCGCCCAGCACCTGAGGCCTGAAAACGCAGCCACGTGAGTGTCCTGGCTAGCTAAGGAACTCTCCCTCACGCCGCAGGGGGCTCCAGCTGGCTCCGTGATGGGGTGAGGTCCCCTCTGGCAGGGGCCCTGGGCTGTACAGCCACCATGGAGCACGGCTGCTGCTGGCACCCCAGAGATGTTCCAAGCTCTTCCGAGCCAAGGGGCTGTGGAAATATTCTGGCTAATTGACCTGCCGCCAAGCCATGCACGTGTGACATTTAAAAGTGGCACTTGGGCGCTGCCGGGCGAGGCCCGTGAGTGGGGGCGTGTGCTGCCCGGCCGGGCGGGGCGCAGGGGCGTTACTCTCAGCACGCTGTCTCATCTAGCGGATGCCCACCCCCAGCCACACTCCCAGGGTGGGTGCGCCCGGCAGGGGGGCTCTGCATTGACTCTGCCGCGCAAGGTGCCAGCTGTAGCTCACCTGCTCCCTCCCCTTGCACAGGTGCTGTGGGCCGGGCGGCTGTCGGCCCTGGGCGCATCAGCCTGTTGGTTCCCTGAAGGATTCGCCCCTGCTGGCTGAGCTGGTGGGTGAATCATTTCCCGGCTGACGCTGTTTCTGCCACGAACCCCCTGGGCTGCCTTTGCCTGAGGGGGGGGGGAGCACAGCTGCTACCACCCCTACTCCAAGCGCTGCTAGGATCCGCTGGTCTGCCAGCGTGGGCAGGGTCAGCCGCGTCCAATGGCTGGGATATCAAAGGGTGCTAGACAGAGGGCAGCTCCCGTCGTGCCCCCTGGAAACCTCCCCAGAGCCAAGCCTGGGCTGCCAGCTGCCCTTAGCCTGCATTCCTGCCTCCCAGGGCTCCTAGCCCCATGGAGCGGGCACCTCCAGGGCTGATGCCCAGGCCAAGTGAGAACTTGGAGTGGACGGGCTCGTTGGGTCCCATCAGGCCCTTCCCAGGGGCTAGTGTAGGATTGTTCCTCTTCTGGAGTGTGGCGCGGCTCCTACCCCTCCCAAAACCGTGGTGTTTCTCTCTCCCAGCTGGGAAATAGCCGCTGCTATTGGCTCTGGACCTTCCCTAGCCTGCCCTGGCTCCTAGCCCTGTGCCCTGGCACCAGGCCTGTCCCTCTGTGGCACTAGCACCTTTCACAGCCATGCTGGCCTGAACTGACTCCCCCTTACTGCTGTTTGGCTGAGCTGCTCAAGGGTCTCTGCCTTGCTTCCCCTAAGCCAGGCCCTCCACTCCCAGCTGCTGTGAGGTTAGAGTGAACATAAGAACGGCCACACTGGGTCAGACCAAAGGTCCATCTAGCCCAGTATCCTGTCTTCTGACAGCGGCCGGTGCCAGGTGCCCCGAGGGAATGAACAGAACAGGGAATCAACAAGTGATCCATCCCCTGTCGCCCATTCCCAGCTTCTGGCAAACAGAGGCTGGGGACATCATCCTTGCCCATTCTGGCTAATAGCCATTGATGGACCTATCCTCCATGAATTTATCTAGTTCTTTTTTGAACCCTGTTATAGTCTTGGCCTTCACACCATCTCCTGGCAATGAGTTCCACAGGTTGACTGTGCACTGTGCGAAGAAATACTTCCCTTTGTTTCTTTTAAGCCTACTAGCTATTAATTTCATTTGGTGACCTCTAGTTCTTGTGTTGTGTTATGAGAAGGAGTAAATAACACTTCCTTATTTACTGTCTCCACACCAGTCATGATTTTATAGACCTCTATCATATCCCCCCTTAGTCTTTTCCAAGCTTAAAAGTCCCAGTCTTATTAATCTCTCCTCATGTGGAATCAGTTCCATACCCCTAATAATTTTTGTTGCCCTTTTCTATACCAATTCCAATTCCAATGTATCTTTTTTGAGATGGGGCGACCACATCTGCACGCAGTGTTCAAGGTGTGGGCATACTGTGGATTTATACAGTGGCATTATGATATTTTCTGTCTTCTTATCTATCCTTTTCCTAATGGTTCCTAACATTCTGTTCGCTTTTTTGGCTGCCGCTGCACATGGAGTGGATGTTTTCAGAGAACTATCCATGATGACTCCAAGATCTTTCTTGAGTGGTAACAGCTAATTTAGATCCCATCATTTTGTATGTATAGTTGGGATTATGTTTTCCAATGTGCGTTACTTTGCATTTATCAACATTGAATTTCATCTGCCATTTTGTTGCCCAGTCACCCAGTTTTGTGAGATCCCTCTGTAACTCTTTGCAGTCAGCTTTCGACTTATGTTATCTTGAGTAGTTTTGTATCATCTGCAAACTTTGCCTCACTGTTCACCCCTTTTTCCAGATCATTTATGAATATGTTGAATAGTACTGCTCCCAGTACAGACCCCCAGGGGACACCACTACTTACCTCTCTCCATTCTGAAAACAGACCATTTATTCCTACCCTTTGTTTCCTATCTTTTTTAACCATGCGAGGATCTTCCCTCTTATCCCATGACAGCTTACTTTGCTTAAGAGGGTGAGGGAGCTTATCAAAGGCTTTTTGAAAATCTATGTACATGATATCCATTGGATCCCCCTCGTCCACAAGTTTGAACCCCTCAAAGAATTCTAGTAGATTGGTGAGGCATGATTTCCCTTTGCAAAAAAACATGTTGACTCTTCTCCAGTAATTCTTTCCTTACTATAGTTTCAACCAATTTCCCTGGTACTGAAATTCGGTTTACCAGCCTGTAATTGCTGGGATCACCTCTGGAGCCTTTTGTAAAAGTTGGTGTCATGTTAGCTATTCTCCAGTCCTCTGGTACAGAAGCTGATTTAAGTGACAGGTTACAGACTACAGTTAGTAGTTCTGCAGTTTCACATTTGGGTTCCTTCAGAACTCTTGAGTGAATACCATCTGGTCCTGGTGACTTATCACTGTTTAGTTCAGGGGTAGGCAACCTATGGCACACATGCCAAAGGCAGCACGCGAGCTGATTTTCAGTGGCACTCACACTGCCTGGGTCCTGGCCACCGGTCCGGGGGGCTCTGCATTTTAATTTAATTTTAAATGAAGCTTCTTAAACATTTTTAAAACCGTATTTACTTTACATACAACAACAGTTTAGTTCTATATTATAGACTTATAGAAAGAGACCTTCTAAAAAGGTTAAAATGTATTACTGGCACGTGACACCTTAAATTAGAGTGACTAAATGAAGACTCGGCACACCACTTCTGAAAGGTTGCCGACCCCTGGTTTAGTTCATCAATTTGTTCCAAAACCTCCTCTAATGACCCCTCAATCTGGGACGGTTCCTTAGATTTGTCAGCCAGAAAGAATGGCTCAGGTTTGAGAATCTTCCTCACATCTTCAGCCGTGACCGATGCAAAGAATGGCGGAGGGGAGCATGGCCCTAGATGCCCGAGCAGAGCACATGCTGTGTCATTGCCGGCCCCCCAGAGGCCGCTGATGCAAGGCCCTGTTTACATGCTGCCCTGAGCCCCAGGAGGTTTGACGCAAGGCGCTGGCTTGGCTGAGGAGCTGAGGAAGTGCATCTGTGAGAGCTGCCAGCCCAGCCGCTTCCTGGAAGGGCCTGTGTGCCCTCTTGGGGAGGGGCGGGGGGCACCTGCAGGGGCGCTGGGAGCTGGAGCTCAGTGTGGGGAGCAGACCAGGGTGTAACACGGACGCTGGAAGTCGGGCTGACTTTGAGCAGTGGTGCATTGGCGTCAGTGACCGTTATGGAATCAGGGCTGGATCTCTTTCGGAAAACTCTGCTCTAGTTAGCAGGCGTTACCCGGGGGGCCGGGCTGGATGGTCCCAGGGGTTCTGCCTGGCTCAGACGCTAGGCACGTGGGCTGCAGGCAGCCAGGCTGGAAAGGGAGCGTGGGCAAGTGGTTACAGCACCGGAGTGGGACTCGGGAGACCTGGAGTCTGTTCGTGACCCGTGTCAGATGAGTTCGTGGGGAGGCTTGGGGTGTGTGCTGGGTGGCCAGCAGGGCCGGCCCCTGGTGTTTTGCTGGAAAATATTTGCTGTCCCCAAGTGGTTGAACGCAAAAGACCCCAGCCCAAGCTGGCAGCCAGGGTGATCACCCTGATGGCCTGTCCCTAAGGCTGGCCCGGTGCCCAGCCCCATAGGAGTGTCTGAGCTCATTGGTGACCCCGGGCTGCGGGGCAAGCTGCATTGCAGCCCTATGGGGAGGGACATATGGACCCTGGCCTCCCCAGTCTGCTCTGGCTAGTCACAGGTGCATGGGCAGAGCTGAATGACTGACAGGCAGCCCCGGCCACCAGCCGGCTAGCGCCAGCAGAGGAGCCTAAGCAAATATTAAGGTTGTGGGGACGTGGATCCGATTTTACATGGGTCGCCCGCTGGCAAGCTGCCAGCCTGACCCTAGTGCCTCCCTGGCAGGCTGCCCCAGAGGAACATGCAGCCTGTTCCCAAAGCAGGGGCTGGCCGCATCCCCCAGCTAATGATCTGCTTTCTGCCCTCTTCTCTGGCCAGTTCCCTTGTGCTCGCTTCCCAGCGGGCTCTGGGGACTCCAGCCCGGCTGCTCTCGGCAGCCCTGCCCGTGTGGAGGAGCTGGGCTGCGGGGGTGGCTATTGATGTGTTTGATCAGGCTCAATCAGGCCAGCGTCCTTAAAATATTCATCAACTTCCTTCTCGTCGGCGCAGAGCTCCAAAGCAAGCGCAGGGCCGGCGAGCCTTACCCTGGGGCTGCCTGCTCGCTCTCCTGCCTTGCTTGCTGCAGGGGGATGTGCAGAGAGCGCCTCCCCGCTGAGCGCCTCCTGCCGCCTTCGCCATGGGGAGGCTGCCTGCCAGCCACCACATCCCACCCTGATTCTCCAGCGCTGCATCTGGCCATGATGGGGGGGGGCTCTGCCTGCTGTTAAAGGGACACCGCTGGGGTTACTGTGTAGAGAACCGGTGTGGGAGAGGCTAGCCCTCAGGCTCTGGGAATCCCTGTCCCCCTCTCCACGCTGCTACCTGGAAGTGGGCACGGCCTAGGTGCCACTGTGGGAGCCCCACCCCCTGACTGACATCACCACGATCAGGAAAACAGCTTCCCCCTCCCCCACCAGTGGTTAATCTCCTTGTGTCTAGGACATTTAATACAACTTCCTTGTAATTTGGGCTGCTTGCTCCGCAGCTGGGGCTCGGGTCCTGCGGGTATGTGGCAGCAGCTGGCTCGGAAGCTGTTGTTGAATTCAGGGCTCTTGCTGGCCCTGGCGGGTTTGCATGGGAATGGGGCAGTGATGATCTGTCCTATGGGGGTGAAGCGCATCTCTCCCAGGGACCACAAGCAGAGAGCAGTCTGGCCCTTGTCCTAGGGTAGAGTCCTGCAGCGGGACTGGGGGCCCGCAGGACCCACTGCCATAATAGCAGGAGCGGGTAAAATGTACTTTGTTGCAGGCAGGATTGAGTGGACAAAACACCCCACAGACTGTGATATTTTGTGGGAAAACAAAATGCAAGTGCAAGTACATCTGCTCTTTAAGTTGACCTTATAATCGATCGCTTAGTTTGAGCCTCTTTTTAAAATTTATTTCTATCAAAAACCTAGTTCAGTGATCAGTTTTCCTGTTAAATGTTTGTCAAAAAGCAATAATAATCCTGACATAAATAACTTGAATGGAATATTTCAAAGTTCTAGAAACGGTGCTTAAGCGGTTGTGACTGTCTGTGTTCCTATGCTCACCCTTTTTACAAAACTATAATGGATTTTGTACAAAGTCCAAAGTGAGGTATCATTTGAAAACTCATAATTTGCTGATCATTATTGTCCTGGTAAAATGTGTGGCAACATTAAGTTGTAAGATTCTACTGTATGATATTACTGAGACATGTTCCAAGTTTAGAAAAGCAAGCATAAACCAGTGCCTCAAAGGCAAACTGACACCTCAGCCAGGTGTCCACAAAATCAAAGATGGAGTATTGTCTGGTTAAGTGGCCGTTCTTTGGCAGGAAAAAGGGTGTGAGTGAGAAATGTACATTTTGGCAAAGAAAAAGCTGGAGGTTCCCATCCCTTCAGACCTTCTGTCTCCTGAACCTCAGCTGGAGAGATTCTCAAAGAGAGAGCTGTAAAAAGGGAACAGATGCCCCAAAATGCTCCTCCCTTTCTCTCTGCTCATGGCATCAACAACACCTGAAGGACAAGAAAATTAACACTGAACTGGGGGAGGGGTCTTGGCTGAAAGGTTTCCAACCAGTAAGACTACTAGAGCATGTGGTGAGAGAAACCTTTGCTTTGAATTCATTTAGCTTGTTAAGTTAGGTATTAGATACGTTTTATCTTTTTATTTTCTTATAACCAATCCTGATTTTTATGCTTCTTTACTTGTAACCGCTTAACATCTATCTGTGTTTTATCTAAACCAGTGTGTGTTTGGATTGAAGTGTTTGTGAAACTCCATTTGAGATAACAAGGTTTATGCATATAATTTTCTATTAATGAAATGACAGCCTTTCTATGAGCTTGTATTGTCCAGGAGGGTGCTGGGCAGTACAAGATGCACATTGTTGGGGGAAAGTCTGGGACTGGGAGTTTGCTGGTGTTGCCCTGCCATATAATTCAGGAGTGGGTTGGCCACAGCACTCAGACAGTATAGTTGGGAGTGACTGACATGCTGGAGACCAGGAGTGATTGCTCTCAGCAAAGCAGGGTAAAAGACCCCAGGTTGGGGAATTGAGGGGTCACAACTGTCCATCAGCCCAGACTGTAGCCTGGGGAATGTCACAGCAGTTTAAAAATTCCCAGTTTTTTTTTTTAAATAACTTAATTTTTATAACCATTAACAAAAATCTGCACCTTTTAAGGCAAAATTGTAGTGCAGTTTGTTTTGACGTTCCGTGGGATATACACACCACAGCAGTTTGTCATAGATCGAACTTCAGCAACGCAAAGCAAGTTTTTTTGTTTTGTGTTTTAATTTTTAAATAAAGGTTTTAATACTTAAATTTAAGTGAGGGATAGAAAGAGCTTTGATGTCTATTATAACAGGAGTTAAAGTATTTTTGTACATGGTTTAGGCAAAATTTGTTTATTCTTTTAGTGGTAAAAATTGTCTGAATTCCGTTTATATCGATAATCTATTAACTGACTATTGTGTTTTTAGTAGCATGGGAGAATCTGGCTCTCTCGGGGGATTTGGGGGAGCTGCAGTTTTTGCCGGTGGGAGTGGGATAAAAATGCAAGAACCAACGCAGAGCGGGTGGGTATTGCGGGGCAGGATGGGAGCAGGATTAAAAACGTAGTCCCACGCAGGGCTCTGCCCTAGGGTAGCAGCAGCTGGAGTCACGTGATCTCAGCTTTGGACAGAAATGGCCTTTACATATAAAATGCTAGAAACTCGAGCAGGGAAGAGCGAGAGCAGATGCCTGCTCCACCCCTCGGGCAGCTCCTTGCAGCATGGTGTCTCCAGGGTGTCCCCTGTCCTGTGGAGACTGTCTCCCAGCCCAGCAGAGCTTCTGCCAGGGACTGCTCCCTGACAGCCTATGTTTTCCTTTGCTCGTTTCAGCCCCACTCCCATAGCCCCCCAACAAATCCCTCTCCCCCGTGTGGTGCCCCCACCCCAGGTGTTCCTAGGCTGTTCTCACCCCGCCCTCCATCACTGGTTAACCAAGTGCCGCCGATTTAGTTCTGTTGCTTTCTCCTCCTGAGTTGATCTCAACCATTTGCAGAGCCTCAGGGGTCCTGGGAATGGAGGGGGTGGGGTACTGCCCTGCCCCAGGGAGTGGCACTGCCAGTGTCCCTTGGCACTAGTGAGTGTGTGAGGCCTGGGATCGCTCAGCCCGCACCCCTCGATTAGCCCCGTTGCAGGCGGGCCAAGACTGGGAGCAGAGACCTCATGCTGACAGTACAGCGTCTTGCTCAGCTGGTACCAAAGGTGGGGAGATTTGCCACAGACCATGGCAGTGCCCGCACCAGCCAAGGCAGTTATCACCGCCTCGGGCCCATGTGTCCCCTATACCTGCGCTGGAGAGTGGCCCGTGGGCATCTGCCTTGGCATGGCACTGCGTGGCATTTGCTGGGCCAGTGAGCCGGGCCGGGAGTGGGCACGCAGGGGGTTAGGGAAGGTGCCACATCCCAGACGACTAGGAGAGGGCCCCAGGTGGTCAGATGCCCCCCCTCCTCCAGCATCGGCAGAGCGATGCTGTGCCAGGCTCTGCCCTCTGGCTGATGGTGAAGGTTAAATCCGCCTTATCCTGCAAGATCCCATAAGGCATCCTGGAAGGTTCTGTGGGGCCGGGCACTGGGAGTCCTGGGGGGGTTGCCCCCTGCCCCTGGCTTGTCTGTCATTAACCCAACTTTGTTGCTTTAATAAAGAATTCTGAGATTGTCCCGCTCCCCTCCCTGTGGGAGGGACAGCCCTGTCAAGGTGCTGCTTCTGCCGGTGCCTGGGCAGAGCTTCGCAGACTCGCGTAGCAGCCTGCCAGGCACTTCCCAGGAGCTGCTCACAACAGGGATGCGGAGGCCGGCCTCCTCCCTGTGGCGCAGCTCCGTTGGTCCTCGCATCACGGCGCGATGCAGTACCTCGCGGCTGGCATTCCTGCTCCCAGCTGCGTGCACAGGAGGGACACTGCAGGACTCCCACAATGCCCTGCATTTGCATGAGGCACCAGGATCCGATCAGGCCAGGCCTCCGGGCTGTAGCCACAACCAGCCAGCACTTCAGGTCAACACGAGGCAGCCTGGGACCGAGCCACAGGGTCGGTCTGTGCCCAGCAGTAAAGCATTCCCCATCTCGTTCGTCCCAGCCGGTCCCAGCCCCTTCTCTAGCCTGAGGGATGCTGTGCCTGGACTTTCCCTGCAGGACCAGGCTCCAGCGCGTGGGACATGGGCCAGGCCCGTGGGGAGCCCACTCCTGGCTTCTTGCAACCCCTTTGGAGCACCGCTTTGCCCACTGCAGCTGCTGCCAGCGCCCCAGCCCAAGTGTAGGGCTGGGAGGGACCACGCAGGATAAAGGCAACTAACTGCCATGCCTCCCTCTCCAGGTTGCCCAGAGCAATGGGGGCCCTGAGGGGAACTTTCCAGCCACCTGCCGCGGGCGCCTCGCCCATGCCAGGAGCCCCCTTGCCATGGGAAGCTGAATGGGGAGACGTCCCTGAGCTCGGCAGCTTTGGGCTCCGCTCGTTGCCCCGGAAGGAGGCTTGGGGAGCGAATGCAAACCCCAGACACAGACAGCTACGCGTGGGTGGGGTGTTATCTGCAGCTCCAGCTGCTCCCGCGGATGCCAGGGCTGGAGCGTGACGCGGACGGAGGTGGTCAACAGAGCCAGCGCCCCCTGCCCAGCAAACTGCCCCCTGCTCGGGGCATGGAGGCTACACAGGAGTACCCGTCTCCAGGGCGTCTTGGTGCCTCCCTTTCTCCTCCCAGCATCCGGCAGTCAGAGGCCTAGGGGCACCCACAGCACAGGGTTGTGTCCCTGACCATCTTGGCTAATAGCCATTGATGGACCTGTCTTCCATGAACTTGGCTAATTCTTTTTTGAACCCAGTTATACTTCTGGCTTTCACAACATCCCCTGGCAATGAGTTCCACAGGTTGACTGTGCGTTGTATGAAGAAGTCCTTCCTTTTGTTTGTTTTAAACCGGCTGCCTGTTAATTTAATTGGGTGACCCCTGATTCTTGTCTTGTGTGAAGGGGTAAATAACACTTCCCTATGCATTCTGCCCACACCAGTCATGATTTTATAGACCTCTCTCATATCCCCTCTTAGTCATCTCTTTTCCAAGCTGAAAAGTCCCAGTCTTATTAATCTCTCCTCGTACGGAAGCTGTTCCATTCCCCTAATCATTTTTGTTGCCCTTTTCTGTACCTTTTCCAATTCTAATCTATCTATTTTGAGATGGGGTGACCACATCTGCACACAGTTTATAGGTGTGGGCGTATCGTGGTATTATGGTATTTTCTATCTGATCTGTCCTTTTCCTAATGGTTTCCAACATTCTGTTTGCTTTTTTGACTGCCGCTGCACATTGAGCGGATGTTTTCAGAGAACTATCCACAATGACTCCAAGATGTTCCTTGAGGGGTAACAGCTAATTTAGACCCCGTCATTCTGTATGAACCGTTGGGATTATGTTTTCCAAGGTGCATGTCTCTGCACTTATCCGTATTGAATTTCCTCTGTCATTTTGTCGCCCAGTTCAGTGAGATCCCCTTGTAGCTCACAGCCCAAAGTGCTTTGCTTCGGGATCAGTGGCGGGGTCTCCCACCGCTGCCATGCAGCCTCCGCTGGGGTGGAAGTCACTGCAACATCCCACGGGCTTATGGGACAGGAGGGTCCGGAGCGGGCCCCAGCGTGGGAGAGGTGTGCGGGCCTCAGGCATGAGGAGGGCGTTGCATTGAGTGCCGTGTCCCTTCTACAAGCCCAGGATTCAACGGGGGGGGGGGGGGGCCAGCTCTTCCCCCTGCTCTGCCCTCGGGGGCAATATCTCTGCCCTGCCCCCCATGTGGCTGGATAGTCCCTGTACATGCAGGCGTGGGAATGGGACTCTGACAGGCAGGAACAGTGAGCGTCCCGGGAGCGGGGGGGCAGAGAGAAGCCCCAGTGTGGGGCCTGGGGGAGCTGGGGCCGGGCTGCAGACCTGCCCGGTGAGGGCTGAGAGCTGGGGCAGGGGGCTAATCAGTGACTCTTGTCCCCTGTGCAGCTGTGGCCGAGGATCCGGTGAGCACGGCTGGGAGGAGATGTGACACCATCTACAAGGGCTTTGCCGAATGCCTCATCAGCCTGGGGGACAGCATGGCCCAGAGTGTCCAGAAGCAGCAGGAGGACAGTGGGCAGGAGGGGCAGGAGCTGGACACCGTCTGCAGGTGAGAGGAGCAGCGCCCCAGTCTCCCAGCAGCTGCCCCCCAGCCAGTGGGGTTTAGGCTGTGGCCGGGGGGCAAAGGGGACAGCACGGGCGCTCTCGGCAGAACGCTTTGGACCTCCGGTCGAGGGGCCCAGGGGAAAGGGGGCAGGTTCCCAGCCTGGCTCCTGGGGTGTGTCCTGTCAGCAGTGGGGGCAGGGGACGGCAGGGCCTCGCTCTGCGGGAAGCCGGTGCCGGGAGGAGCCAGCTGGCCCGTGCATGGAGGTGGAGTCCGGGAGGGCTGATCTGCACAGGGCTACGTCTCCTCCTGCTCGTCGGCCAGGGATGGGGACTAGCCATGGGCACGGGGCTCTCCGCACAGGGAGGCTGGACAGCTCTTTTTAGAAGATCTGCGCTAGCCCAAGCAACCTTGCCAGGCTGGCTAGGGGCCGGGTGGGGCCAGGTTGACTAGGGGCAGGGAGGGACTGGCTAGGGGCAGGGCAGGGGGGGCCAGGCTGGCTAGGGGAGGGGCAGGGCAAGGCCAGGCTGGCTAGGGGCAGGGCAGGGTGGGGGCCAGGCTGGCTAGGGGCGGGGCGGGGGCCAGGCTGGTTATGGACCGGGAGGGGCCAGGCTGGCTAGGGGCGGGGCAGGGAGGAACTGGCTATGCACAGGGTGGTGGTGGGGATCAGGATGGCTAGGGGCAGGGCAGGGTGGGGGCCAGGCTGGCTAGGGGCAGGGCCAGGCTGGCTAGGGACGAGGTGGGTGTCAGGGCTTCCCTGCCCTCCCTTGGTTCTTGTCAGGCAGATGGAAGCAGGAGGCCGGAGTGGGACGCGCAGGCAATGCGATGTTTATCAGGGTTAACAAGCGAGCACACTGGTAGAGGGTTTTCATATCTCCCCCTCCCCCCCACCCCCTTCTTACCAGGCTTAATTATACCTGTAGTGCTCACCCCGGTCCCACCCCTTACAATCTATGGCCATGTTCCGCTTTGGAGGGTTGTGAATCTGGGGGCTTCGGCACCACCTCTTTTGTACCCCCTGGGATGGGTAGGGAAGGAGGTTGTATACTGGTCGAGGTCACCTTTCCTCTGGTTTTTTAGTGTTTCTTATTCCTCCATCCATCCCCCTTATCCCTCTCAACTGGCTGCTTGCCCTTGTCTTGAGATGGGAGTCGACGCAGTCGTATATTAAATTCCCACCAAACCCAGCAACACTTTAGCTTTATTTCTTATCTTTTCTCATTGTACTAACAACCCGTCTGGCTGGGCAGAAGCAACACACGGTGTCTTTGTTCCTTGTTTACGTGTTAGTGAGGGTATAAGAATGTTAAAAATCAAACCCAAAATTCTATCTCCAGGCAAATACAGGCCTAAATGCTCTAGAACCATCACGAACAGTGGGGCCAGGCTGGCTAGGGGTAGGGCAGGGCTAGGGGCGGGGGGCAGGCTGGCGGGGGGCGGGGTGGGGCAGGGCCAAGCTGGCTAGGGGCAGGGCTGGAGTGGGGCGGAGCAGGCCTGGGCTGGCTCTAGACATGGGGGCCTGTCAGTCGGTGTCACACACAGATCACAAGGCCTGATCGCCATGGACCCTCCTGGCCTTTGTCTCTGACTCTTCCCTCTCCTCGGCCCAGGTCCTGGGACGACTTTCACACCTGCGCCAACAGGGTCTTGTCCCGCTGCCCCGATGAAGCTGCTGCCATCTGGGAGTCGCTGCGCCAGGAGTCCAGGAAGATCCAGTTCCAAGGGAACCTGCACGACCTGTGCAGCGCGCGGGCCAGGCCGCCCGGCAGCGTGCGGGGCTCGGCCGCGGACGAGACTAACAAGGAGACCCTGCGGGGCTCAGCCTGGCTCCCCCGGCCGAGCCTGCTGGCCGCCCTGCCGCTCCTGGTGCTCACATCACTCCTGGTGCCCTTCGTCTAGCCAGGGAGCCGCGGCCAGGCACCCTCTGCTGGCACCCGGCACAGACTCTCGCAGGGCCGGGCGCCCGCACTGCGAGAGAGATCAGGGTTACTCTGTAAATCCCGTGCGCCAGGAGCTGTGGGCACCAGAGCCTGCTGCCCACGGGGTGTTTCCAGCCTCTTTCAAGCCAGCCCGGGGCTATGGGGCAGCCAGAGGCCGGGTTCCCCTGGCACAGCCTGGGGCCAGGGGCATCGTGTCCCATGTGGTGAATGAGGCTGGAGCCCCCGGGGTCCTGCGATTCCAGGGAGATCTGGACCACGGTGACTGAGCTCCCCCTCTCCCATCGCCCTGTGCGCACAGCTCTCCCTGCAGAGGCCAGCCTGATCCCAGCCTCTCTTCCCTTGGCCTGGCCTGCACCGGCAGCTCTCCTGTGCCCCCCACGCCCACCCCAGGGAGTTGCTTTCCACCTGGGCCTGTCTCAGTGCCCAAGGTGGATCTGTGGAAAAAGGTTCGGCCCATGACTCCTCAGGCCAGCTGCCCCGATCCCACCCCTACAGCTCTGCGGGCTCCTCTGCCTCCCCGTCCCTGCGAGAAGCCAGAACGTGGCGATGTGGGGGAAGCCGAGCCTGGGAACCTTCCCCCTGGAGCTGCTGCTGCCTCCAGGGGAGACGTCCCTCAGCTCCTTCCCCTTGGCCGTGGCCCAGCCCTCTGCCGTGTGCTCTGCTCCCATCCTCGCTGTGCTTCACCGAAGGCCTGGCCTGGCCTGCTGCCACAAGCGCTGGGTGCTGCGTCCCCGGTCAGGCCACGCCGATGGGCAGTGAGGGGGCAGGGCACCCCCGCACAGAGCCGACTCCTGCCCAGCTCGGCTCAGCTGTTGGCACTTGCAGGTGGGCATTGGGGCTGCCCTGGCCGTGGGCATAGCCCGGCAGGGGACCTGCACTCACCATCTAGGAAGGTACCAGCATCCATGCCCGTCGCGTGCGCCTGGGCTTTCAGCACTGCTCAACGCCAGCCCCTCCCATTGACAGCTGGAGGGGGAGTTCTGCTCGCTGTTTCCCAGGAGGCCCCCAGGCCGGCTGTCTGGGTGTCCCGCATTGGTTGGCACCTGCAGGGCCGGTCCTGGGGGAAGCTGGCTGTCTTGCTGGCAGCATGCCATGCTAGGCCTGCTCCCACTGCTGCGAGATCAGCATCCGGGTACAACTCCCTGCCCAGGCTGGGCGCAAGAGGGCCTAAACCATTGGAATGGGCCCTGCAGAGCCTCTGGAATGTCCCCAGGAGATAGTGTCACTTAGCGTCAGGCTGTTCTTGGGAGTCCATCAGATCAGGCTGTGGCTGCCTAGAGGCCAGCTGTGTGCCCTGGGGCACCAAGGGCACAGAGCACACCCCCCCCTTTAATTAACACCACTGGGCTGGGGGGGGGCAGGGTTTTACTGCCACACAAATATTCTTTAGTTGACTTAAACGCGCAAACCCATGTGAGTGTCGGGGCTGCCTGTCTCTGGAGGCCGTGCGTATAGTCTCTGTCCTGGACCCACTCAGATGTATCTATATTTATATTAAAAGACACTTTTACATTTCACTCCCTGTCTCTCCTGCAGTGACGTGTGTGGCTGCCACTTGCCTCGGATTCCCTGGCCCTGGGCGGAGCGGTCGCTACTCTGAACTCCTAGTGCAACTTTTGAAAATCTTTAGGGGCCTAAATACCTTTGGCAGCCTGGCCCTCGGGTCCTGGGGAGGCTGCGTCCAGAGAAGGTGGCCAGTGCGTGAAACAGTCCCACCCTAGGAAGAGTCTGTGTGGGAGCGGTGCCCGGGGCTGGTGGCAGGAGCTCTGCTCCCTCGTGCAGGGCTGGGCTTGACCTGCTGGAGAGGTGACCCAACTTAGAAGGTGGAAGGAGCAGGGGACCCCTGCTGGTTAGCTGGAAGTGGGGCGAAGCGCCAGGCTTGGCAAAGGGGGAGTAGGCCTGGCTTTGGACGGCTAAAGCTGATACTAGCGGTGGTGGTGGCTCAGCCTGTTTGGGGCACTGGGGCCTGGAGAGGAAGCTGGCTTGGGGGTGTTGCAGGGCTGGGGGAAGTTCGTAGCACAGGGAGGACAGGCCACGGTCCCTGGAGAATAGGCCCTGCCTTCTCCCTTCCCGGGGTGGGAGCAGGGAGGGGGTGGTACCTGCCCTGCGGCTCCCGGAGAAAGCAGCTGTGGGGTGGCCCAGCTCCCATGACATCTCTAAGCCAGGTGGAGAGAAGCTAATTAATCAGGTCCCAGCAGCTTTCTATGCCCCAGGGAAGCACATCCCAGAGCGTGGCTGCCCCTGGCGTCTGCCTCCTGCCCCCAGCGCTGGCATGCTGGAGCTGCGTGTGCCCTGCTGCCACCTCACTTCCCTCAGCAGCACTTGCTGTAATGCCAGGTGCAAAGGGCCTGCACTGGCCCATCCATCTGGCTCTGGGAGGTGGCAGGGCAGCTCCTGGAGCCGTGATCCTCGACCGGGAGAGGGCTGCTCATTGCAGGTGGGTCCATGAAGCCAGAAGTCCAACGCCCCCTTCCTGCCCCCCCACGCACCATGTGCTGGGGATGCCCCGAGCTGGCAGTGGCTGGGGTCCTGGTGGGAAGCAATGAAGGCATTCTGGGAGGAGCTGGGCCCTGCTACGATTATTTCCCCTGCCGAAAGGAAAGGCACCAAGTCTGAGGCCCTGTCGGGGGCGGCGAGCCCCCTGCCGCAGCACACGCGCCCCCACTCAACAGGAGCCAGCGACCCTCTCGCAGGAAATCTTGGATGTGCTGCTGCGCCAGGTGTCCGTGGCCAGGCTCTCTCTGCCACATGGGCCCTCCCCTGCACTGGTGCCAGGCTGCAGCTGCTTGATGGGTGTTAACCCCTGGCAGTCCGGTGCTGGGCGCAGGGCCCTGGCTGCCCCCTGGAGCTCGGCTGAGAGCTGAGACTGGGTATTTGGGGAGGAGGGTGGGTCGGTGCCTGGCCTGCCTCTCCCACGTGGGCCTGCAGAACGAGAACCCCTGCTAACCCCAGCGGAGGGTCTCCGCTCCAGCCCCATCACTCCAGCTGACGTAGACTTGCTGGTGCCCCTGGCCCTGCCTGGCAGGCTCTGGTCCATGGGGGCCGAGAGGAGCGGGGGACAGAGTGGGCATTCTAGTCCGTATGTAGAAGGGAGCTGGAGTTTCTGCCTGCCTGGAGCAGGATGTTGGGAGCTGGGAGATGGGGAGTAATCTCTGGCCCCTAGCCAGTCTGTGGTGGGGCCATCTAGAAGCAGGTTGGGGGGGATAGTGGGGAAGTGGCTCACAGCTCAGCACAAGGGGTAACTGGGGTTGGTTGTCCACTCTGGGGTCACATGGCTCCGGGTTGGGCAGGTGCCAGGACCGAGTTAAGGCTGGTTGTGGAGTCTGAATTCCCTGACCCTGCAAACGGCAGGCACCCAGCATAGGCCGGCGCCCTATTTCCCCCCCATCCACCCGGGCAGGGCTGCCAGGAGCTGGGCCCTATGAGGGCGTGAAGTCCATCGCCCTGGGGTGGTCAGGGCCGGCTCCAGGCACCAGCTTACCAAGCAGGTGCTTGGGGCAGCCACTTCGGAGAGGGGCGGCACCTCCAGCTGTTCGGCGGCAATTCGGCGGACGGTCCCTCACTCCTGCAAGGAGCGAAGGACCTCCCACCGAATTGTTTGGCTGCTTGGGGCGGCCAAAACCCTGGAGCGGGCCCTGGGGGCGGTGCAGGAGCCAGGTCCCAGTGATGGCGCTGGAGCGTGGCCAGGTGGCAGGGAAAGCCGGCCAGGCCCCTTCCCCTCTCCCCAGGCAGGAGCACGGCCTGGGCATACCATGGGCAGTCAGGGATTTGCGCTGCAGCATGATTTCCCCTTAAAGGGTATTAAGGGCTTTGCCTGGATTTCGGATCGGCTTTGCCAGCACTGCTTGCCCATAATGTAATTAATCTGCCTTCTTGCTTACATGAGCCTGAGCCCTCAACCCAGCCCCCAATTAGCTCCTGGCGCCAGGGCTGCCCCAGCTTGCCCAGTGCCCGATACCCACCATGGCAGTGCCATCTGCAGTGCCACACCCAGCCCCTCGGGAGCCAGGCAGACACCTGCTGCATGGGGGGTGTCGGGGGACAAGCTGAGCCTGATGGGGAGCTGGGTGCAGCCAATCCCAGGTGGGCACAGAACTCCACAGCTGATTTCCCTGAGTCTTGTGAGCCAGGGAGAGGCTCCCCCGACACCTGGGAGCCCTGGCCTGAGCTTGGCAAGGGCCCTCTTCTCTGCCAACAAAACAGCAGATGAAATTCAATGTTGATAAATGCAAAGTGATGCACATTGGAAAACAGAATCCTAACTATATATACAAAATGATGGGGTCTAAATTGGCCGTGACCACTCAAGAAACATATCTTGGAGTTACTGTGGATAGTTCTCTGAAAACATCCACTCAATCTAAAAAGTGAACAGAATGTTGGGCATCATTAAGAAAGGTAGGGTTACCATATTTCCACAATCAAAAAAGAGGACATGAGGGGGAGCCCCGCCCTAGCCCCGCCCCCACACCGCCCCCATCCACTCCCTCCCACTTCCCACCCCCTGACTGCCCCCCTCAGAACCCTAACCCCCCCTGCTTCTTGTCCCCTGACTGCCCTGACCCTTATCCACTCGCATGGGTGGCAGGATTGTAGAAATTTTGGTGTTGCCCAGAACCCACCCCCCCCACACCTGCCTAAGGCTCTGGGAGGGGGGTTGGGTGGGGGGAGGAGGTCTGGGGTGCAGGTCCTGGGCTGGGGATTAGGGTGCAGGAGGGGTGCAAGGTGCAGGTTCTGGGATAGAGTTTGGGTGCTGGGTGCTGGGTGCAGGCTCCGGGCTGGGGCAGGGGGTGGGTGTGCAGGAGGGGGTGAGGGGTGCAGGCTCTGGGATGGAGTTTGTGGGTGGGAGGCGGTGCAGGCTTTGGGAGGGAGTTTGAGGGCAGGAGGGGGTGTGGGGAGGGGGTTTGGGGATAGGAGGGGATGCAGGGGTGAGGGCTATGGGTCTGAGGATGAGGGGTTCATGATGCAGGAGGGGGCTCAGGGATGGAGCAGAGGATTAGGGTGTGGGGGATGAGGGCTGGGGCTGAGGGGTTTGGGGCGTTGGAGAGGCTCAGGGCTAGGGTGGAAGGGCAGGGTAAGGGCAGCCTGTCTTCCCATTAGTAGATGGGGGACACTAGGACCTGGGGGCAGCAGACAAGGGAGAGGCAGGCGGGGGGGGTCCATGGGGGGACGGGACGCAAGGAGGGGGGCTGGCAGGTGGAGGCCGGGGACCCATCCAACACTCCCCCGCTCCCTGACTGCCCCCCCCCCCTTACCATTCTGGCTCCACGTGTTTGCAAAATACTCTGCCCGGTGGGTCGGTTTGTGTGTTACACAGGGCTGCAGACAGAGGGAGGGGGGAGCAGGGGAGGGCTCTGGCTGCTGAAGGCCAATGGGAGTGGGTCAGTTGGCCCAGCCGCACAATCAGCAGCCGCACTCTGCATGGAAGGGAGGGAGGGAGGCAAGGGAGAAAAAAACCCCGGACATTTTAACCTTGTTACCAATTCCTCCCGGACGGCTATTTAGAGACGCAAAAGCCGGACGTGTCCGGGGAAATACGGACGGATGGTAACCCTAAAAAGGGATAGATAATAAGACAGAAAAGATCATATTGCCTCTATATAAACCCATGGTACGTCCACATCTTGAACACTGCGTGCAGATGTGATTGCCCCATCTCAAAAAGGATATATTAGAATTGGAAAAGGTTCAGAAAAGGGCAACAAAATGATGAGGGGTATAGAATGGCTTCCGTATGAGGAGAGATTAATGAGACTGGGACTTTTCAGCTTGGAAAAGAGGCGACTAAGCAGGGATATGCTAGAGGTCTATAAAATCGTGACTGGTGTAGAGAAAGTAAATAAGGACGTTTTATTTACTCCTCCTCATAACACAAGAACAAGGGGCCAGCAAATGAAATTAGTAGGTAGCAGGTTTAAAACAAACACAAGGAAGTATTTTTTCATGCAACGCACTGTCAACCTGTGGAACTCCTTGCCAGAGGGAGTTGTGAAGGACAGTACCATAACAGGATTCAAAAGGGCGCTAGATAGATTCATGGAGGGTGGGTCCATCAATGGCTATTAGCCGGGATGGGCAGGGATGGTGTCCCTAACCTCTGTTTGCCAGAAGCTGGGATTGGGTGACAGGGGATGGATCACTTGATGATAACCTGTCTGTTCATTCCCTTTGGGGCACCTGCCATTGGCCACTGTCAGAGGACAGGATACTGGGCTTGATGGACCTTTGGTCTGACCCACTATGGACGTTCTTATGCCGCTGCAGTGGGGCCAGAGAGCGCTGGCTGTGGACGGGGGGGCTGTGGACGGGAAGGCCGTGCTCCCCCAGCGTGGCCTCCCCTCCCCCTGCCTGACCCTGCGTCGCAGAGCTTAGCACTGGGGTGCCTTGGTGCCCTGCGTGCTCTGTGCAGGCCTCTCCTGGGCAGGTGTGAGCCCGACCTCGGGTGCCTGCCCCTCAGTGCCACCCCTCCTGTTAACAGCTGAGGTGACTTCCTGCTTCCCAGTCACAGGGAGCCCTTCCCCTTGGGGCTGGGGGTGGGGAATGAAGCAGGGGGTGGCCTGCTCTGATTTCACAGCAACATCGCCTATGGGGCAGGCTTAGCCCTGGCAGCAACCAGGCAGCTCCCCACTGCTCCCCTCATCCCTACCCCCCTGGGCAGCTGGGCACTAAGTCAGTCCTGGGCCTCTGCTCCCCAGGGCCTCTCTAGCCCTGCGCCCATCGCCGGGGAGCAAAGCACATGAGGCCCATGCTGCCGTCTTCCCCCGAGCAGAGGGTGCCCAGTGAGAGCTGCTGGCGTTCCCCAGACCCCAGCACAACCAGGGCCCGGCTGTGCGAGTCTGGAGCTCCCGGTTCCTGTGCCAGGGGCTCCCACCAGCTGCCTGGGGAGACGAGCTCGCCTGCGCCCCTGCTCCCAGCCGAGTGCTCCTGGCACTGCCGATGCCACACACCAGCCATTGCTGTGCCCGCCCGCAGGGCCCTGCCCCCCTGCCATCATTTGCTGGCTGGTGAGTGGGGCCCCTGGCACTGCAACAACCCACTCTCCAGTAGCAGAGCTGTTCCCAAGGGGCAGGATGTGAGCCCAGTGTCCTGGCTAAATGCCAGCTTGGCCCTTATGGCTTGTCTGCAATTGGCCCCCTCCCCAGCTTGAGCAGTTGCGTTGCTTCACCTCCTACAAGCAGTGCCATGCACAGCAGTGCGGCTGGCTCAGCGTGACAACTGCGCTCCACCCCAGAGCTGGCTGCATTTTAGCAGCGGGTGAAGCGTTGATTTGTATGCAGTGGGTAAAGCGCTGGGAGTTTCATAGATTCCGAGGCCAGATGGAACTATTTCGTTCTAGGCTGACCCTTCCTGGATGACACAGGCCAGCGAACGTCCCGGAAATAATTCCTAGAGCAGAGGTTTGAAACAAACAAGCACTGGCTCGCCGAGCTTTGCACCTTGCTGCAGCCCAGAAGAGCAGAAGGGCCCTTTGCATTTTCAGGCTAAGGCTGCGCTGTTTGGCCAGGAAGGCTGCTACAGGGCTAGACCCAGACGGGGGTGGCTGAGTCACCTGTGCCAAGCTCTGATGGATGGTTAAAGCAGTTTCATGTCGGACACCTGGCCCCTGGCACGCTGGGTTGGGTTAATTAGCAAATGATCAAGCTGAGCCCAGCGATGGTGACTCACAAGCTGCAGCTGGGAGCCACAAAGACCCCCCGCCCCATTGTGCTCTCAGGAGGGAGGAGATGAATGGGGGGTTCTGCTACCAGCCCTGGGCAGCGCGCCATCTGCCATTGCTGGGCCTGGGCTTTGGCGCCCTGGGCACGTTCTGGGGAGCAGCCTGTGGGCTGTGCTGGGGGGGGGGGCACTGGCCGTGGGTGAGAGCACAGAGCAGTGGCCCAAGTAACGCTGCTGCCAAGGGCCGAAGCCCAGCTGTGCCCCCCATGCCACTGCAGCGTTAGCGGCTGCGGGGCTGGGCCTGGCCTGACTTTGGAGCTCAGGTATGTCTTTGCCCCCCCCCCCCCCCAGTACAGTACTGTCTGAGCACGTCCCAGCCATTCGTATCTTTAGCTGCATGACGGCCCATGAGGCAGGGCAGGGCTGGTCTCCCCGTTGTACAGATGGGGAAACTGAGGCTCAGAGGGCTAAGGGCCTCACCCTAAGGCATACTGAGCCTTGAGCCCAGCGCTGGGCCAGCCTTCCTCTCCCTGGCCCAAGCTGAGGTGAGGGCGCTCAGGCACCGGCTGGATGGTGTCACCTGGTCTTGGGCGCTCTGTGCCTGTGGGCGGGCTCCTGAATGCAGGGCCGAGGCTGCGCCTGGGTCCGGGGGGTGCAGCTTAGAGCCTGTGCCATGAGCTCAGCATTTCCCCTGCTGAACAGCACAAACAAGAGCTGGGTCTCCCTGGAGCCCAGAGGCCTCTGTTTCCATCTCGTAACCTGCCCTGGGGACGCACCAAGCTGGTCACAGCTCAATTTAGCAGCCAGCTGTGTCGGGACTGTGCCCTGGGGAAAGGCGACAGCTCCAGGGCCAGCTAATGCGCCGTGCCAGCGAGCGCAGCACGGGGCCCAGCCACCGGCCGGAGAGAGAGCTCCTGGCTGGACAGGCATTAGCCAGCCTCCCTTAGCGACACATGCTGATGCCCATACAGCGACTGACCCAGGCAACAATCAGGACAGGAGTCATGGAGTTAGTGTCAATGGGTTTCACTGAGGGAAGATAGATATACACACACACACACACACACAGCGCTGCCCCATACAGCTTTGTTATTGTAGGGTCACTGGGCAGGGTGGGACTGTACACGGTGGTTTGTTAGTGTAGGCACTCTCTCAGGAAGGCTGGGCTGTGTGCACCGGTTTGTTTTTGTAGGGTCTCAGCAAGACAGGGCTGTTCACACTGGTATGTTACAGTGAGTCTCCCCTGCACCCCACTCAGATCCTTGCCAAACACATGCACCTTCTAACTATCCTGCAGGGACTTGCAGCCCCCTGCCCCTTGGCTCATGCAGTACCAGACCCACCGATGTCCTGCCCTTCCCTCCTCTGCTGCCCCGTGTCTGCTCTCCCTGGTTTCCCCCTGGTATCCTCTGCTCTGACTGGCCCCCGCTGCTCTCTAGACCCCTTAATGGATCCATCCCCTCCACGGGCCGCCCTGTCATTACAGCTGCGCTTGGGCAGGCGGCCCAGACCCACTGAACTAAATGCTGCTGGCCCCTGGGGGCAGGGGAGCCGGGTGTGAGGCAGGGTCACTTGTTCCCAGCACAGCCAGAAGCCAGCGAGAGCCAGGGCTGGGGAGCCCCTGCAGATGGGGCTCGCCTTGGGCCAGTCCCACCCCTTTATCCTAATACCCTGATCCCCTGCAGGGTTGGGTAGCGCCCAGCCAGGGACGGGCAGGATTCCCTGGCCAGCGGCGACTCTCCCTCTCCTTTGACTCTGCCTGGGGCAGGGAAGGAGTTGGGAGGGGCGAAGCTCCCTGCTCTGCCCAGCCACCTGCTGCCTGACCCACAGGCTGGCACCTGGCCAGTTGGGTGGGAAGGGTGTTCCACGCATCCGCTCTGCTCACCGCTCCCCCGGCGCCCCTTGAGGGCTGGACTGCCCAGCTGGGGCGAGCCCCCTCCCGCTCCAGCAGGCCCCTGCGCGCTCACTGTCGTTCTGGAAGCCGACGGGGCGGATAAGCTGCCGCTTCGTTCATTTACCATGGCCGACAATCCTGTATTTAAGGGTGAATTAGTGCTGGATCCCTGCAGGATTGGGCTAAGAGGATCAGCTGCCGGCTGCACGGGCTGTTCCCAGCCGCGGGTGGTTGTTTATCTGGGCCCCAGCGAGGCTGGAGCGAGTGTGGCAAGGGGCTCAGAGGGCGAGCCCAAGGAGCCACACTGGCCAGGTCTCATGTCCCACAAAGGAAGGCAGACAAGGTCTGGGACAGATCCCCATGATGGCAACACGCCCTGTCCTCCTCTGGCACCACCTGCTTGAGGACCTTTACAAACACTGATGACGGGGGGGGTGTGTGTCAGGATCATTGCCCCCAAGTTACAGATGGGGAAACTGAGGCACAGAGCAGTGAATTGACTTATCCAGTGTCAGGACTAGAACCCAGGAGTCCTGACTCCCAGGCCCTTCCTCTAACCGGTAGACCCCACCTCCTCTCTTGAATGAGTCTCTGCTCTTCACACAGGCTCCATGCTTGAGGCTCTGCGAGAAGGTGAAGAGACTGAAAGTTTCCACTCCATGCCCTAGAGAAATGCTCCTTCAGAGAGGGATCAGGCTGGGCATGTCTATGCTAATGAGCTGCTGTCAAGGTGGCACAGGTGGAGTTATGCTAATGAGATGGAGCAATGTGGGAGTGTGCAGCCCCCTCCCCCTAACAGCACAGAGCTCCCCAGCTGTGGTGGATTCGGGGGAGCGTTGGAGGGGAGCCCCGGGAGGGGTTTTGCTGACTCCCCTCTTCCAGCAGCACAGCAGGGCTCTGAAGCAGGTTCACACACAGCCAAACTGGGATGGGTGAGATGGGCTTTGTCACCCACCTGTCCCACTGTCCTGAGGCTGTCGGGGTGGGTGCAGGGGGCTGCACTGAAATGGGGCCTGGACCCTCAGGCTCCAGAATCCCTGGCTCAGCTGCCTGGCAGCCCCTCTAACTGGCCGCTCTGCAGGGTCTGAAAACTAGGGCCAAATCAAGAGAGACCCAAAGACAGGCTCTGAAAAGAAGAGCATTCCTGGGAGCTGCCAGCCCAGGTCAGACACTAGCCTTGTCTCCTGCCATAGACAGCACCAGTGCAATACCCTTCAGTGGGCAGTTCTGATGAGCACTCTTCTAGGAAGAGCTCCATATTTAGACTGCTCGCTTCGGCGTGCCACACGTAACTGCTCCAAACAGGGACCAGATGAGATGGAGCCTCATTATCATTTTCATGCTTTCCCCCCTCAAATTGCCTTTTAGCTTAGGTGAAGGTGCACTGGGCTGGGAACCAGGAGGCCACCGGGAGACGTTGTGCTTCGATCAGAAATGCCGACGTGCAACTTTCTGACATTTCCGAGGGGAAACTTTTTAGAATTTTTGGTTCCATGAAAAATTTGATATTTTTCCTCTCCATTCGGGATGAAAACAAACGTTGAAGAGTTAGAATTTCCTGCAGGATGGAAGGTCTGAGTTTCACTCCTCTCTAAGAGTGAACTCAATCTTTGGCGGTCTGGAAATAGCATCCATCGCAATAGCAATGCTGCGTGGTATTGTCCCTGACGGCCACAGATGACCCGCACCTGCTGATAGGGGCAGAGTGAGGACAGCTGGATTCAGCAGTGTTACTGAGCATGCTCAGTCCGTGTGAACACGCTCCATACAAGCCAAGCAGCAAATTGGCATCACCTCTGCAAAACCAGACAGGACTGTAAATGGGAAGACCTAGCTGGCTGGCTAAGACACATGTCTGCCCCATCACTATACTAGCTGATCACCTCCGCAAACCAGCCACAGAAGTTGGTCCAATAAAAGATATTACCTCCCGCACCTTGTCTCACATGGGCCCATGTGGCTTTCCCAAGGTCACACCGGCAGTCTGTGGCAGCAGAGGTGGGAACTCCTACAGCAGCTCCCTAACCATTGGGCCACCCTTCCGCTCTGGCTGAGCCCACCCCCACACCGTCAGCAGAGAGCCACCATTTTATCACGAGCACCACAGTAGTTGTGTTTGACGGTAACAGCCTGGAGTCAGCGGATTAGTGGACCCTGTCGGCTTGCATTGGAAAAAAGAAGGAAATGTCTTGCCCTCGTGATTGCGGGGGGGAAATCCCTGAAAACAGGCCCAGACTCTGACCGAAAGGCTCCGAAACCAGAAGACAAAGGACCAGAACCAAAAAGGTGGGATTTTTAAAAACCTCTGGATTTTTGAGCCAAGGTGATGATTTGTGGGGCCCCACCCCTGGTCTCTGACCGGTTGGGGTAGGCAGTGGCGGTAATGTCGGTGAGCAGCCCACGCACTCTCTGTAGCATAGAGCTCCTTACGCTCCTAGCAGCTGGGCAACACCCCTCAGCATCTCGCTGTCCCAAAGCGAATGATGTAAGAAGCCTGAACAGTGATGCAGGGTATACTGCACCTGGGATTCAACACGGGAATCCGAGCGAGTTGGAACTGAAGGGGCTGTGGCTGGATCTATGTAATAGGAGACCTGTACTCCTCTGACTCCATTGTAAAAGTTGAAAAACGGCTCCTGTGCAGGATGTGAATCTTACAAGAGCCAGGCTTGCTAACGGGGCCCCGGCACTGGGGGACTAATTGTCCAGACAAAGCAGTTCCTCTTTGGGTTGGCTAGCTAGCTCTGCTGCTTTCAGAATCAGGCGTGTAACGTGTACCCACTCGGTCGCACGCTCCACTCTGCACACCGGGCTTTGCTTGTTACGGATCGGGACGCACTTAAGCATCGGCAGGTTTTGATTAGTTTGAGTGGAATGGTCGGTGATCCATGTGTAGGAGTTACCGGGAACTGTTACTGAGAGCGGCTGTAGTTGGAAAGACATAATGAGAACTGCCCACTGATAGCACTTGATTAAATAATATACATAAGAGGGCATGTAGTGAGTGCAAACTGCTGTCTCCGTAGCGGACGTGCAGTGATGGCCGGAGTGAAAACTGGGGGGCTGTCTCTTCCCTCGTCTCGTTTGTGACCTGACCATTTGACTAGTGGGCAAATTCGGGCACTGAGCAGTGACTTGCCCACAGCTAGAAACGGAGCCTCCTGGATTTTAAATTGTAAATTCTTCTGGGCAATGAGAATGTCTTCCTGTGTCTGCACAGTAACCGGCACATTTTAGTGGGCGCTCTAATATCAGTGATTATTTATAGCAGTCCTGGCTTCCTGTGCTGTGTGCAGCATTTAAACAACACACCCAAGCTGGCACGTGTGGGAAAAGCCAGGGCCCCAGAGGCCTGGAGGAAGCACAGAACAATTAGTTTGCCCCGTCTTTCTTCAAGCCAGTGGGTTTCAAAGGGATTTGATCAGGGGACACTGTTGTATCAGTCCCAGTGCTGCCTCAGCCCTCCTGCCAGGGGAAAAGAAGGTGAGGATTATGATGGAGCACTACTAGGTGCGGTTGAAACCATCTTACTGTTCAACAGTCAGTTTTTCTAAGTACTCTCAAATCCACATGTTTACTTGGATTTTCTTTAACTTTGCTGAGCCTCCTGGGGACTGGGGTAGGGTTAGTGGCCCAAATTTGAGGTTATTTGAGCAAGAATTTCCTGAGATATAGCCTCCCCCCACTTTAAAATCACATGACAAAAATGTGATGGTTCTTACAAGGGTTTTTGCATGTGGGGGTCAAACTGTGACTCTGATCTTGCCATACTGAGACCACCTGCTCAGGTTTGAGCTCTGCGAGCAACTGACACCCCATTGCCCCTTTGAGGAAGCCCTGTTTGAAAACTAGCTTGACAATGTGGCTTGAGCTAAGTTAACATGCCGGAGAAAATAATTTGCACTGTGCAGTTGGGTAGGGGCTGTGTTGCAAGCCAGAGTGTTTGCAGACAAGCTGCGGTTAGAGGAAGTTGGGGGCTCAAGGTGACAAATTATAGCCCTAGGAATTACCTGGATACTGTGAATTCAAACCCTGTACTTGGCAGCTTTCAGAGGCAGTGAGCTGTGCACTTAATTGCTCTCTGCCTGCAGCGGCTCCACCTGGGAGTTTTGCTCTGAGCAAAGTTTCTGGTCTAAGAGTTGACATGTCAAAGTGCTCTAAAATTCACTTGCAGGCTCAGATTTTGCTTTAGAAGTGTTAAGGAAAATAGCATTAAATAAGGGAAAGGCAAAAGACTACCCTAAGCAACATTATTAGGGTTATGGACTCATGATGTGTGTTCCTCTCCTCAACAGTGGGACTGTGTGTGATCAAAGAAAAGCAAGTAGCTTTGACTCTCACCAATGTCAGCATGATCAAAGGGGTTACTGAGCACCAGGAAATGTGCCCATACTAGAAAGCCCTGTTCTAATGACTGGCGTAAGGTCAACATGATTCTGGTCGCAATCAAAACAGTGACATCTATTTATCACGAAAAATAAACTCAGAAAACAAATTTAAGCTGTCTACAATAATTCATCCAATCTACACAAGCCAAAGGTTCACACTATCCATTTTATCCCTCAAAATGCTGTAGTTTATTTAAATAAGTGGTCCAAAAACAGTGTCAGGCATTGGACCAATTTTAGTCATAAGGCCCTTTTTATATTTGTCAAAGGACATTGTTACATCTTTTGACCAGAGCAGTTATCCAAAATTTGGGGTCTTGTGGGTTTTTCCTATTAGGGAAGAAATTGGGGATGGAGTCAAGTATTCTTCTGATACAATCCTGTTTATTTACAAAGTCCCGTTTCCCTGAACACAGTAGGAATCAAACAGCAGGAGGTGGTTTCTTTGCTCAGAGTTCCAATTCTCTTTCCAGGCAGCACTCTGCCCAACAGCTCTCTCCTTCCTCCTGTCGGTTTGTTACAGGGCAGCCCTGGCTGAAGCATAGTCACTTGCCAGCTGCAGGGGGCAGAGTTAAAGGCTGTGGGGTGGGGCTGTAGGCGGTTTTCACTGTTGTAAGCTAGGTGCCCTTCGCGTTCTGGAAGGGAACGGGGTACTGCCCGTCAGTCTTAACTCGGAGCTAACCAAGTTGTGGGGCAGGGAGCACAGTCTAGCTTTGTGTTGGCTGGTAGGGCTTTTCCCTTGCCCCTCCCTTGGTTCTTGTCACACAGACCGGAAGCAGAAGACCATAGTCCGAAGTGCAGGCAATGCGATGTTTACTGGGTTACTCAAGCAAGCATAGCCACAGCTCTGTACACTACAGTTTTCGCTGTTCCCCTTCCTCTTTCCCAGCAGGCCTAGTGATACCTGTAGTGCACACCCTGGTCCCACCCCTTACAATTGATGGTCATGTTCCATTTGGAGGTTTGTAAGTCTGGGGGCTTCGGTACCACCTCTTTTGTACCCCCTGGGAGGGGTAAGGAGTGAGGTTATGTTTCGCCCAGGGTCCCCTTTTCTCTGGCTTGTTAGTGTTTCTTATGCCTCCCACCCATCCCCACTTCTCCCTCCTGACGGGTTGCTTGACCTTGCCTTGAGATAGGAGTCAAGGCCGTCTTCAAGTGCACACGCATATATTAAACTCCCACCATACCCAGCAACACCTTAACTCTCTTCCTTATCTCTTCTCATGGTGCTGTAAACCCCATCTGGTTAGGCAGAAGCAACACACAGCGTCTTTGTTCTTTCTTCACACATATTAGTCGGGACATAAAAGTATCAAAAATCACACCCCAAATTATCTCCCAGGCTAAGAGACAGGCTTACATGCTAACACTGGCCCTTGCGTATCCGGGTGGAATAGCAGTGTGCAATCAATAGAGGCCATTGTAGCGGAGTGAACGCCCGCTCCAGCCCTGAAGGGGTTGGAAAAGCCCTGCAGGGGGCTGGGGCTGTGTAAAGGGGCAAAACCCCGGCTGACTGGGTAAGTGGCTGAGCAACTCAGCCTTATAAGAAGGCCAGGGCAGCCAGAAACTGAGGAGTCTCCCTCTGACAGGAGACAGAGACAGGCCTGGCTGCAGGGAGCTCACCGGGGACCTAGAGTGAGGCAGGGCTGGGGAAAGGCCTTGGGGGCTGGGAAGCCCTAGGCCAGCAACTCCCCAGGCTGCAGGGCCTGGTCCTAGGCCCACATAGGTATTGGGGCTGCAGAGGGGCAGCCTGAGGGTGGGTAAAGGCAGCCAGTCCAAACCCCTTGTTGCCTGTGATGATTGGTTGATAGATTGCAGTCTGCCCCAGGGCACGGGGGCTGGATGGTGACTGGCAGTAGCCATGACTGAGGCGATATTGGGATAGGGGGTGGGGGTTCCCTGGGTGGGGAGACCCAGAGAGAGAGTGGGGTACTGCCGGGGGGGGGCAGCACCCAAGCCAAGGGCACTGGGGTCTGGGAGGGACACGGGGCCAACGACAGGCGGGACACCTGGCCTGCAGAGGGTGCTCTGGATGCTGGTGAGCTAATTCCCGACACGACCAGCAGGAGGTGCCGCAGGGGTGAGTCTGCGCCTGATTACAGCCATTCAAATGATTCTAGATTCCCCCGGCTGGGGGCTCCAAGGGGGAGAGGCTGTGTTGGGGATGAGCTGGGTTGGCAGCAGTGGGAGCTGTGTCAGAGAGGGGTGACATGCAGGGCTACTACTAATTCCTATATCCTGGCCCTAGTTCCCTGATGAGGATGTGGGTTCAAACAGGTTAATACCCTATCCCATGGCAGGGGATCAGTCTCCAGCAGCTGCTAAAGGCTGAATTGCTTTGCTAATTGACCCCCTCGGAGCCCCATCAAATGGGCTCAGAAATCATGGGCTGCAGATCAGCAAATGCCCTATGGGCCTCGTCCCCGGTAATGTACAGAAAGGGCTGAAGCCCACTGATCTGTAGGAGCTGGCTGGGGGTCAGTGGGTCTCCCCCTGGCCCTGCCTCTCCCTTTGCCCATCTCTAGGGGAGGCTAGTTATAATTTATTTTTTTTAACTGTTCATTTTGGATGGACTTTTCTGTTTTACCAAGACGACACCAGAACAATTCTGGGCTGGGGTTTCAAAACCGAAACATTTCTCCTGAACATGTGATTTGAAAAAATAAAAAAATCCCAACAAACAAACAAACAAACTCTGAAACAAAACAAGAATGGTGGGAAATTAAATAAAAATTCCCCAAAATTTATCTAAAAACAAAAATTGGTATTTTCCCACCAGCTCAGCTGCTAACTGCTCCTCCCCTGCTGCCACCCCAGGCTGCTGGGCAGGAGAAGGAGGGGGCTGAGGGACCACGGGTGGGGCTGGGAACTCAGTGGCAGTGCCCATGGGGGGAAGGAATACCGTAGTGCAAGGGGCTGAGGCAGCCAAGACACCTGACCCAGGGGAGGCTGGGTGGAGTCTGTGTATGGGGCGCTCAGAGCCCAAGAAGGGGAGGAGGCTGACCGCCTCAGCATGGGGCTGGGGTGACTGGGAGCTAGGTAGGGGCACGTGGGGGAAGAGACGAACCAGGACAAGTTGCAAGGCGACACTGGGATGAAGGAGAAAAGCAAACACCAGTGCAGGGCAAAAACGGAACTATGTTTCCTCCTCCCCCAGCCCTGTCCCCACACTGGATGATGCTGTCAGGCCCTACACAGGGCATCTGCCCACCAGCCTTTCCCCTTAAATCTGCCCCGACTGAAATACAGCCTGGCTTCCTCCCCAGATCAAGGCAGGTACGTGTCCTCCCTGCCTCGAACACCAGTGCAGAGCCCTGCTGGCTCGGAGCCCCAGGCTGGTGGTGGGGGCCATGGTGCTGCATGTGAAACCAGCTGTGGGTTCACCCCTCCTGGGCATTGGGCAGCTCTGGTACGCTAGGCGTGTGGCGAAAGCCCCTCTCACTGGTTATGAAACTTTTGCGACCTACTTTACGCGCTCTGCTTTTGTTCTTAATGCCTAGAAATGGCTGCTCTCCAGATTTTGCCCATCAAGGCAAATTAATTGGAGTTGATCCTAATTTGCTCTCTGCTGTTCTTCGGGCAGAAGATTAAATGCTTTGCAGACATTATCTCTCTCTCTCTCTTTTCTAAGGGCCAAACCTGAATTTTATATATGTACACACAGAGGGGAAAGACGGGAGAGTTAAAAGGAGCTGATGCATAAAGTCACTTTTTGTAATCGCAGCGGGAAATCGGGGGCTAGTCCATTGTCGGGAGGCTGGGAAGCAGATGGTGAGACTATTCTAGGCAGCTGTGCGACAGAGGCGGCCACACGTGGAGCAGGGACGTGAGGCCCGAGCCGTCACAGCCACCACTGCCCTCCCCATCTTAGGTTGTCAAATTTTTAATCCTTCTTCTATTTGCCCAGGATTTCCTGCGGCTGGGCTGGGAGCTCTAGGGCAGTGGCTCTCAAACGTTTGTACTGGTGGGTGACTCTTTTCACATAGGAAGTCTCTGAGTGCCACCCCCCTTATACATTAAAAAACACTTGTTTATATATTTAACCCCATTATAAATACTGGAGGCAAAGTGGGGTTTGGGGTGGAGGCTGACAGCTCGCGACCCCCCATGTAATAACCTCGCGACCCTCTGAGGGCTCCCAACCCCCCCTGCTCTAGGGGATGAAGCCCACGCGTCAGCCTCATGACAGGTCCAGCCTGGGCAGGGGCAGGGCAGGTTTCCCTTACATGGCCCCCACCATGTGCTTTGCCTCTGCCCGGAGGGACCTCCAGGAGGGGCGGGGAGTCCAGTCTTCATGGCCTGACTGGTCCTTGTCAGGGGCCCTGCTAATGTCACCGTGACGAGGAGCTGCAATAGTCTAGGGACAGACTCCTCTCCAGGCCGCTAAGCTGGCTCACCACAATGCCCCGGCATGCCATTGTGTGCGAAGACCATCACGCTGCAAGGCAATGAGGCGTCACAACCGCCCCCAAATGATTCCACGGCAAGCTGCAAAGGGCAGGACAGTAACCCCACGTCCGACCATCGGGAGGCAAAGCGGCGAGGTCATTGTCAACCTGGCAAGGACTGGGGTCCCTGACCGGGCGACGAATGGCTCCGGAGCCTCTCGCTAATTGCCTGCGCCACCAAGGGCTCCTCTTGGAGCTTTGCTTTTGTCTACCAGGCAACCCACCCCTAGAAGAGCCATCGCAAAAAGGCAGAACTCCCACCAGTGTGTTTTCTGCACAGCTGTGATGCTGCTGTGCTAACTCAGTGCACTGGCTCACATGGCCGTGGGTGCAGGGAATGGGGCTGCTATGCCCATGGCATGGTAGATACCAGCACATTCAGGCAGGAATCTCGCTGGTCCTCCAGCCTATGGAGAGACGCAGGCGACCCTTGCAGATTGCGTCTTGATGACGAAGTGTCATGGCGCAGAAGTAGCCCTGGAAAACTCCAGCAGGCCGGAGCTGGCCCTGTTCTGCGACTGCTCAGGGATCTCCGCTGTGCCTAAATCCCCACGGCTCCAAACATGGGCAGGGAACAGCTGATTCAGCCTCACCTCCGGCGCAGGACCCCACGCTGGCACCCAGCGACACTGTTCTAAGCTCGGCTCCTGGACTATTTCCCCACTCGGGCGTGTGTAAAGTGGGATTGCTTTTTTTAAGCAGATTTTAATTGAACATGAATCCATCCCTCTTGGCCGCCACCCTGTTGTGCAGGCGGTGACCTTGAGCTTGCTCATTACAGGGCTGTTTCCCACATTTCCTACCGGCTGATGCACCCGGCCGGCACTGTGTTGTAGCGCAGCAGTGGGCGTCTCACAGTGGCAGGAAGCGGGATCAAGCAGGGCAGAATTCCCCTGGGGTTGGTTCAAGTGCTACCCAAACAGTCCCTTTGAGTCAGCCCAGATTCCCTTACAGGTGTACATCTAGATTCATCTGACCACACACCGTGGGCTCCATTTTCTCTTCCACCCCTAGTGCCCCTATACTGTGTCAGCAGCGTGAAGGGGCTCCCAGGGACTACCTCCAGTATAAGGGGACTGCACCCTGGCTATGCCAGCCCTTCTCGCAGCCTCGGATGCAGGGGGAGTGGCAGCAGTGTGCTGTATTGCAGCTAGTGTTCAACCTCTAGGGGGCCACTGCAACCAGAGCATGAACTAGCTGGGGCTGCTCTAATTTACACTGGGGCAGGGCAGGACCTAGATGTGTCTTAGGGCACAAACAGGGCTTAAAGCCATCTCCTCCTCATTCCTGCTCCAAGTACAGGAACAGAACAGGGGCCGCAGGAGAACTGGGGTCTGATCATTCCTTAAACCTTTCAGGGAGGCGAGGTGTAAACTGCTTTGATGTAATATGGAATGCTAGCAAGTCACGCTGCTTATTTGTACCAGAGACACTTTAATCTGTGTAGCTTCAGTGTGAGGCACAGATCTGATCAGCACGGCGCTAAGCGATTACCACCAGTGCTTTCCACCCGAGAGGAAATCAGACTTGTGATTGACAGCCCCCTCAAGCAGCCCATTGACACAGCACTAATAGATCTTCATTGGTGTGACGGAATACACCCCCGTATTCACACCGTGCACACTATTGTAATAATCTTTGTACAAAAGTATTGTTCCAAAACCCACAGCCCTGACCAGGCAGAAGTCAGGTCTGTCCTAAACAAAGGAAGGAATGTGTGCTTGCCTTAATTGGCATTTAAGCAGAGTCATCAATGAGGTAGGGGAAACAAAAGAAGTTCAAACAGCTGAAAAAAACAGCAGGGAACATCCTTCCACATAGACTCTTTGTTTCCTGGGTCTCAGCTGGAAATGTTTTTCAAGAGAGGGACAACAACCATAAAAAGGAGGGACAAACACTTCAAGGCACCCCTTCCCCTCCCTGTTCCCTGCACCTGAGAAGACAAAAAGAGACAGCTGTTGGACTCTGGGGGAGGGGTTCTGACTTGAAGAGTTTGGTCAGTAACCTTGCTGGAAGCATGTGGTGAGAAAATTTGCTTTGCAACTAAGATAGAGTCTTAAGTAGCTACTAGTGTTTTGTCTTTATTTTTCTTGTAGCCATTTCTGACTTTTATGCCTCATTGTTTGTACTCACTTAAAATTACTTTGTAGTAAACAAACTTGTTTTACTGGTTTATCTAATCTAGTGTGTTTGAATTGAAGTGTCTGGGTGACTATTTAAGGTAATAAACTGGCATATTATTCCCCTAAAGGGATAATGGATTGAATATATTTGTACTGTCCAGGAGAGGGTTGGGCAGAGTAGGACATGCATTTCTGGGGGAAGAAGTGGGACTACGGGTGTATTGGGGTCACCTTGCAGAATAACCCAGGCTGGTGAGAGCCAGGGTGTAGCGGGGAGACTGGCAGACACAGGGTGTAGCGGGAGACTGGCAGACACCGGGTGTGACCTGCAGGCTGGAAGCCTGTTTGAGAGCGGCCCAGGTGGGAGGTACTGCAGTAAGGCATTGTAAGGCACCCAAGATTGCAGGGCAGGGGTGACACAGCCCCCGCCCCCCGCTCTGACTTGGACCCTGGTATGTCACACACACACGAACCACGGGATTTGCCAGACTGGATCAGATCATTGGTCCAGCTAGTTCGGTGTCTTTCCCCCAGCCTGGTGCGTCAAAGACAAGCAGAACCTCTCACTTCAGAACTGGGCAGCTGTGAAGTGCTGGATGTGAGTGAAAGAGGTTTTCTTGCCCCAGGAGCTCTGATTCGCCTTAGCCCAGATACCTACAAGTGTCCGTAATGGTCAGAACATTCCCATCCCTATTCAAAATCCTGGCCCCGCATTTGACTCAGTCCCTGGGAGCAGTGTCCATAAACTGGTGCTACAATTAATTCCATCGCATGCCCCTTGTTTGTCCATCAGGGAGCCCTAGCCTCTGCACTCAGGTGACAGCGGATGCTGCGAGGGGGTTGGTTACAGGTGGGCAGGGCACAGGGTTGGCTCCTGCATAAACCCCAGGTGGTCACAAGGGGAGCCCAGCAGTGGGATTTGAGTAAACCCAAACCAGGGGTATATAACATGCAAGAGATCCCAAAGACCTGAGGTGCAATTAGGCATAACTGGGCAAAATGCCTAATGGCTGCTGAAATGCGGGTTACCTGGGACAGAAGAGCTAGCCACCCTCTGTCCAACAAAGAAAGCAACCTGTAGCTCCGGCTCAGAGTGTGAACTTCTGAGGGAAAGCAGGCACACAGCCAGTTCTCTGGGGCACAGTATGCTGGCAGACTGGCTCCCGCTCCAGTATACATGTCTTGTTGTGCTCTCCTGGGCTCAGACTCCTCTAACCCCCAGTAGGAGGGGGAGGGAGTCATTAATGGGAAGACATTCATGGGGTGGAGAGATTCTGGGACAGAGAGAACCCTTGTCAAAGCCTGTGTGGTAAAACCCCATTGAATGCTGAAAGGAGGTGAAACCTGGGTTAAGGTTCCAAATGTGATGCCATTTTCCTTGCCTGTGGCTCAGATCCCTAGCAGATACAGGAAGGATCAGGGTGGTTGGTAGCTGGGGTTCTTCTTCGAGTGCTTGTTCATGTCCCTTCCAATCAGGTGTGTGCGCGCGCACATGCATGTGCACGTTGGCCGGAAGATTTTTCCCTTAGCAGCATCCGTCGGGTCGTCCTGGGCGCCCCCTGGAGTCGCGCCCTCATGGCGCCTAATATAGAGCCCTGCCGACCCGCCACCCTCTCAGTTCCTTCTTACCGCCAGTGACGGGGGCTGGAACTTCCTTGGCTCTTGCTCAGTAAGTTTCCTGTCTATTCGGTTGTATATAGTTAGTTCTTAGCATTGTTAGAGTTACTAGAGTTTAGTATAGTGTTTGTTGGGGGTTTTCCCCCTACTCTGGTTCCTGTCGCTGTGGCATGCCGCAGTCCCCGGGTTTCAAGAACTGTGTGGCCTGCGCCAAACGCATGCCGAAGGGTGACCCGCACTCGTCGTGTCTGCAGTGCCGAGGGGAGACACATCAGGAAGATCACTGTAAGATCTGCCACGAGTTCCATCCGAGAACTCTTAAAGAAAGGGAACAGCGGCTCAAGGTGATCCTCATGGAGGCAGCTCTACACCCCCACTCTGACCCGGGCTCGAGAGACCCGACCCCAATGCGTCATCCTCGATGCGGAGCGCCCAGCACCATCGGCAAGTTCAGAGCCGAGGAAGGACTCTTCCAGGGACGCTCGGCACCATCACAGCTCCTCAGGCAGGCCACACCTCTGGATCTCCTTCCAGGGCCATGTCGACTCCTGCCCAGGTGCGGCAGTTGAGTCTGGCCCCGCCTCGATCACCGGCACCTATGCAGCAGCTACAGTTCCCGTCCACACCAGAAGCGTACCAGGCTGCTTGGGACCTCCTCCACCTGACGGCACCGTTCTCGCCTGCCAGGGAGAAACCTTCAGCACCGATGGAGCCGTGTCCTCCCGTGCACTGTAAGGGAAGCCGGCTATGATGTCGAGACGCTTCCCCTCACCTTGTCCACCGGCGCCTACCCGCTCTGACAGAGAGCCTTCCCGGTCCCCAAGCTCTCGACGTTTGAGGCATTGAGGATTGGCTCCTCCATGGTCTTCAGTGTCTGAGACCTTGGAGTCAGAGTCTGACTCCTATCGCTCTGGTAGGAGCAGAAGCCGTAGATCAAGGTCTGGTAGAGACAGAAGAGAGCCCCAGGCATGACCTCTGCAGTGGCAGAATCCGCCTCAGTGGCCCTTCTGAACCCCCTGGGCTTTTCACCAGGGCCAGGGAGGAACCCAGGATCCATGCTCAGCAGCATCTTCTGTGGCCTCCGCCACTTTCGTGCCACCTTCTGCTGCACATCTGCCCTCGGGACCTACGGTCCCGACACCTTTGCCTCTGGCTCCATCGTCAACTCCGGCACTGTGCTCGGCTCTGACGTCGATGCAGGCACCTATGGCCCCCGGTACCGATGTCTGCACCGGGCCCCCCAACCTCAGCAGCTCCTGTGAGCGTGCCGACCCAGCTCCCTCGGGTGCGACTGATGCCAATGCCGACGCCTGTTCCGATGCCGATGGCCCCGGCACTGTCAGCGGCACCACCTCCTCCAACGCTGCCCTGGGAGTCACGTGACCCCTGGGGGGCAGATGGTAGGGAGCTTCCACTACCGGCACACGCTTCCTCTTCCTCGTTGCCGGACGAAGGGTTGGCGGGGACGGCCATAGCCCCTGTGTTAGAGGACAACATAGACTTGCAGCAGTTGCTCCACAGGGCCACCCAGGGTCTGGGCATCAAGGCTGAGGAGGTGGTAGAGGAGGCAGATCCCATGGTGGACATCCTCGCACCCTCGGGACCTTCACGCATAGCCTTGCCCCGTATAAAGACGGTTGTGGACACCACTAAGACCCTGTGGCAGACGCTGGCATCCTTGCCACCTACTGTCAAACGCAACGAACAGCGGTATTTCGTGCCCTCCAGAGAGTTCGAGCATCTGTACTCCCACCCGCCTCTGGACTCGCTGGTGGTCGATGCAGCTAACCAGCGGGAGAGACTGGGCTTCCAACGTCCCTCCCCAAAGAATAGGGACGCTAAATGCCTCGACCTTGTGGGTAGGAAGGTTTACTCGACTGGTGGTTTGCAGCTCCGTATCGCTAACCAACAGGCCATCGTGAGCAGGTACTCGTACCACACCAGTGCAGCAATGGCAAAGTTCATGGAGCTCGTCCCTTCGGATTTCCGGTCAGAGTTCACAGCCTTGGTGGAGGAAGGGAAGCTAGTCTCCTGGGCCTCCTTGCGGGCAGCATTAGATGCTGCAGACGCCACCACTAGAGTGATGGTGACAGGGGTGGCTTTGAGGCATGGCGCTTGGCTCCAAGTCTTGGGGTTACCCTACGAGGTCCAGCAAATGATTCAGGACCTCCCGTTTGAGGGTGAGACTGTTTTCAGCAAAGACAGACAAACAGCTCCACAGCCTAAAAGATTCCTGAGCCACCCTCAGATCCTTGAGCCTGCACACCCCTGCCACGCAGCGGAAACACTTCTGCCCGCAACCTCCTCAAAGGTTCCAGCAACAGAACCGCCAGGACGGTGTGATGAGTGGGCACGATCTGTGAGTCCGTGACAGACGGTTCTCAGAGGAGGAACAGGAGCAGCAGGAGGAGGCAACACCCTTCTGCTAGTCAAGGCTCTGGCCAGCCCAAACCACCCTCTGGCCCTAAACCTGCCTTTTGAAGGTGCGATCAAGGACAGTGTTCCAGACCAGAGACTGGATCTATCCTGCCTTACCTTTTCCTCCCGTCTATCCCCCTTCTACGGTGCATGGGCCCATATCACTTTGGACCGATTGGTACTTCGCACGGTGCTCAGAGTGGTGCACCTAGTGTGTCAGATATTCCGCCACTATCTAACTGGACAATGTGTATTGGTCATGATGGACAATACGACTGCGATGTTCTATATCAACAAACAGGGGGGTGCACGCTCCTCTCCCCTGTGCCAGGAAGCCCTCAAGTTATGGGACTTTTGTGTAGAACACTCAGTCGACCTACAGGCATCGAACCACCCCGGGGTCCAGAATGAGTTGGCGGACCACGTCACCAGGTCATTCCGCAGTCATGAGTGGTCCCTTTGCCCGGACGTTGCATGTTCGGTCTTCCAGAGGTGGGGATGTCCCCTGATCAACTTCTTCGCCACACGACGCAACAGGAAGTGTCAGCAGTTCTGCTCCTTCCAGAATCACAGACCGGGTTCCACAGCGGACACATTTCTCCTCCATTTGGGGTGGGGGGGCCTCTTCAATACGCCTTCCCACCGATATCGCTTTTTCACAAGGTCCTGCTCAAGATCCGCAGAGACCATGCTCGGGTCATTCTCATAGCACCGGCCTGGCCCTGTCAGCCATCTCTCCTAGACACGTCTCTCCTAGACATGTCCGTGGGAGCCCTGATTACCTTACCACTCTCCACGGACCTTCTAACACAGGACCACGGACGTCTCCAACACCCGAACCTGCAGTCGCTCCATCTCACAGCATGGAAGCTCCATGGTTGAATCCGTCTGAGCTTTCCTGTTCAGACCAGTTCAGACAGGTCCTTCTCGGCAGTAGAAAACCCTCGACGAGGGCCACATACCTTGCCAAGTGGAAGAGATTTTCAATCTGGTCGGCACAGTGCGACTCGCCCCCGATGCTAGCCTCAGTGCCCCACATTTTGGACTATCTTCTACACCTGAAGCAGGAGGGTCTCTCATTGCCTTCTATAAGAGTGCACTTGGCTGCATCTCAGCTTTCCATCCAGGGGTACAGGGCCGCTCGGTTTTCGCTAACCCTCTGGTCAGCCGCTTCCTGAAGGGACTCGACAGGTTGTACCCGCACGTCCGCCAACCGGTTCCTGCCTGGGACCTCAACTTGGTCCTCTCTAGATTCATGGGGCATCCCTTTGAGCCTTTAGCAACTTGCTCCCTGCTCTACCTCTCTTACAAGGTCGCGTTCCTGGTGGCAATAACCTCAGCCCAGAGGGTGTCTGAGCTCAGGGCCCTAACTTCAGAGCCGCCCTACACCGTGTTTTATAAGGACAAGGTTCAGGTCAGACCCCATCCGGCCTTCCTCCCGAAGGTGGTATCGCAGTTCCACATCCACCAGGACATTTTCCTCCCGGTTTTCTACCCTAAACCTCATTCGAGCAGCAGGGAGCAGAGGCTCCACACTCTGGACGTCAGCAGAGCGCTGGCTTTTTACATCGAGAGGACGAAACCGTTCAGAAAGTCGGTCCAGCTCTTTGTGGCAGTGGCGGACAGGATGAAGGGTCAGCCAGTTTCAGCCCAACGCATGTCATCATAGATTGTGGCCTGTATTAGTGAGTGCTACAATCTAGCAGGGGTTCCCGCGCCCCCGATAACAGCTCACTCTACCAGGGCGCAGCCTTCATCGACGGCATTCCTGGCTCAAGTTCCCACCCAGGAAATCTGCAGGGCAGCAACGTGATCATCCATACGCACTTTCGCCGCGTACTGTGCAATCACTCGGCAGGCCAGAGACTATGCGGCCTTCGGAAGAGCAGTACTCCAATCAGTGGACAGCTCTGACCCCACCTCCTAAATTTCGCTTGGGAGTCACCTGATTGGAATGGACATGAACAAGCGCTCGAAGAAGAAAAAACGGTTACTCACTTCTCGTAACTGTTGTTCTTCGAGATGTGTTCACGTCCATTACAATACCCTCCCTCCTACCCCTCTGTCGGAGTAACCGGCAAGAAGGAACTGAGAGGGTGGCCGGTCGGCAGGGCTCTATATTGAGTGCCATGAGGGCACAACTCCAGGGGGCACCTAGGCCGACCCGACGGATGCTGCTGCTAAGGGAAAAATCTTCCGGCCAACGTGCACTTGCGCACACACCTGATTGGAATGGACATGAACAACACATCTCGAAGAACAACAGTTACGAGAAGTGAGTAACCGTTTTTTCTCCAGGATATCAGCTTTGATGTCCTTTTGGGGAATGACTGTCCAATCCACATGGGAGATGTGTCACACTGCCTCAGGTGTAACTTCCCTGATGCTGTGACTACAGCAGCAAGCTCACAGCCAACCCTCACTGGGGAAGCAGAGAGAGAGCTGAGCCCCCTGCTGAGTGTGGGGAGACACACGCAGGGAAGGAGAACTGCCAGACATGGTTGCCCCCTGTCCAGGGGTGAGAGAAGGCCCATAGAAGGGTAAAGCAGCTGGAAGGCTGTTACTGGTAACAGACAGCCGGTCAGAGGGTCGCCATGGTCATGTGGGGTTCTCTTAACCAAGAGACCCAGAATCAGAACCCCCTGGGAGTGGGGGAGACTCTGTCCTGGGGGTGAGGGCAATACATTAACCCCAAAAGGGGAAATGGGTTCCTTGCACATGCACAGCTCTGGGACTGAGACACAACTCCAGAGGGGGCCTGCCAATGTTGGGGGCAGCCTGGATCACCAGACCCTGGGATGCCAGAGCCTCAGAGATAAGGCTGGATTGACTCCCCTTGCAGGGGGACAAATATACACTGACCACCTCCCACCCAAATGCTCAGGAGGTCACTTCCTACCCCAAACAAGGAGTCAAGACACCCCAGGGTGCAGCCAAGATGGCTGACACATGGAGGAATGTGGGGTCACTGCCCTCATCACTCACTGGAAGATGGTCAGGACTTCATCCACTTTCAAACCCAAAGGTTTTTGGGGTGGCAAAAGGGTATGGGGCGGCATGAAAACTCTCCATGTGCCCCCTGCTAGTATTACCTCACAGACCAGACCTAAGGGAGGATGTGAAACTGCTCTGAACTGGATACTGGAAACTGTAAGTTTGGTTAATTAGAAACTGTGCTGTAAGAATCTTGGAAGTGCCTGGTAGGATAGCTACCAAGATGAGAAATATCCTGTGGCATCTATGGATAGCATGTGTGGGTTTGAACTTCCCCTGGTCACTGGTTAAAGTGACCCGCGTAGTTCAGTCTTGCAGGAGGAAGAGATGCGACAAAGTGGGAATATTTTTATGAATCCTATGTGTGCCTCAGTTTCCCCCCATTATGTTACATTGCTACCCAGTGGGGGGAAATGATTGTTTGCTCTCAGGGCAGACTAAGACATAGGTGTGTCTGTTCATTCCACCCAGACAGGGATGTGACATAGTCCTTCAGGAACTGGCTGAAACTGACCCAGATCAACAATGGGTCCAGAGAGACAACGCACGCTCCAGTGACTCACGAATTGACACTTAACATCAGGAAGCTCCAGCGAAAGAGAGGGGTGGTTGACCTCAGCATGGCCCAGCCTGGGAGAACAAAGGACAGACGTGTCCAGCAGGGAATAAAGAGGTGGCTTCTGGAGGAAGCTGCGGGCTCTCTCATCTGGGAACCGATGAAGGGAGTCAGACAATGGAGCTCACTACAGCTTGGCTGCTGAATTGTGGCTTGACTAGAATGGACGATGCTTTGACTTTTATCTCTATGCCAACCTAACGATTTCCAGCACTGTGTTCCACCTAATAAACTCTGCTCTGTTCAGAAAAGGCTATTTAAGGTTTCACTGCAAATACTGGCTGGGGTGCATTAGTCCCCGAAGAGCATACAAGTGTCTACCAGGTGTCTATATTTGCTGGGCAGAGCTCAGTGCTGGAGCCCAACAGCTCAGTCTAGGGGAGCGGTGAAGCTGTGTGGCCTACCCTGACAGAACAGCAAGACCCTTTGGGGGTCTGGCACACTGAAGGGGTTCTTCAAAGAGACTGTTCAATAGCTGGGGTGTATCACTGGCCCCATGGATCTGAGACTTGGGCACTTTGCAAGACTTCTCTTTTTCTGGCAATGAGCTGCAGAACCCTGACGACGTTACTTCCGGAGAGTCTTCAGGGCAATGACTGTCTTCCAGGGCAGCTGTACCATGCTTAACACAATGAGGTCTCAGCCTTGATAGGCCTTTGAGCACAACCACAATATAAATAATACAATAAGGAGCCACCACACCAGATCTTCTGAGAAGTGTGTGGTTTAAATCCTGGGGAAGAGAGAATCTGGCTCCTCTCCTAGAAGGCACTGAGGCTATACCCTTTTACATACTGGCACCTAGAGATGACCATGATGGGGAGCTATAAAGCTAATAAATAAACAAACAACAATTATCAGCCAGGCTCTGAAGTCCTTCCTCGGAGTTCATTTATTTTCTTGCCCAAACTCTCCCTGAGTCTCACTGACTCAGGAAGGGGCTGAGCCAGTGTGCACAGCCCACAATGGGAGTTGGACGGAGCCCTAACCACGGCCTTTGGGATGTAGCCGAGTTGGTGAATATGTTCTGTGTTGGTTTATATTCAAGTTATTCACCAGTCTTAATTCAGGGCTACTAACAACAACCGTCATAGTGACAGAACATCTTAACTCCGATCAATCTAACCTAAAACCAGCTGCCTCCTCAACTTGCCAGCCCCTGAACTGGAGACTCTATTGATTCTTGTAAAAAAATCACAGTAGCACCACAGCTTTCTTTTTTATTTGTTTACCACAAATGTATGTATTGGCATTATCTTAATAGCTGTCTTTTAAAATGTGGGGTTGGGGGGGGTAAAATTGTGTGGAGGGGATGGGGAGGGGTGTGTGTGTCAAGGCTTGGGGGTGTGTGTGGTGTCAGGATTTAAGGGTTGGGGACAGGGCTGTGTCAGGTTTTGGGGGGAAGGGGAAGAATCAGGCCAGGGGGTGGTGTGTGTGAGGGCTGGTGGGGAGGGGAGGGATGGCCGTGGGGGGAACAGTCAGGGCCCAGGGGTGGGAGCTGGGGTGGGCCAAGACTCAGCGGGGCTCAGGGCTCCTGAGCATTGGGGCTCGGGGGGGATCTCAGGGCTTTGGTGGGCTCTGGTGCAGGTGAGGTTTGGGGGGAATCGGGTCTTTGGGGGTCAGGCCTAAGGAGGATGAGTCAGGCCAGGAGGTGTGTGTCAGGTGTTGGGGGCGGGTCAGGCCGGGGGGCTGCGGCTCCGGGAGGGAGTGGGCCGTTGGGGGGGGGGGGGGGGGGCTCTCGGGGGGCGGGCTCAGGCTCGGCCCCAGCACAGCGGGAGCAGCAGTCCCCGCAATCCGCCCCCTTAACGGGCCCGCGCATCGCTCCGGGGGTCCCGGAACCCGCCGGGGGAGGGACCGGCTCGCTCCTGGGGCCCAGGCCGGGCTGGGCGCAGCGCTGCCGAGGGACCGGGGACACCGTCCCATCAGCGGTTCCCATGGCAGCCAGGCTAACCTCTGCCCCGTGAACCCCGGGGCCCGACCGCCCGCCAATCGCAGGGCGGGGCAGCAGGCCCGCCCCGTGGGCGTCCCCGGCGCGCAGTGGTGACGTCGTGATGACGCGAGCGCCGGGCCGTAGCCCCCAGGCTGGGCCGGAACCGCAGCCGCCGTGGGCTGAGGTGAGTGCGGGGCCCGCCCGGCCCCAGGGGCCGCCTCCCTCGGGGCCCCGCATCCACCTGCCTCAGGGACGCGCCGGGGCCCGCGTCCTCCCTCGGGGCCGCGCTCTGTCCGTGTCGCCCCTCAGCGGCGGGGCCGCGCCGAGCCCGTGTGGCGCGCGCTCCGCGACCCCCCCCCCCCGGCCTGTCAGTGCGGGCCCGGCCCCGGCCCCTCGCCCCGCCGGTGCGCCGGGGTCCGCCCTGAGCCTCCCCAGCGCCACGGCAAGGAAAGCGGCTTCCCAGGTGCGCCTCCGGGGCCCTCAGACGGGCAGGACCCTGAGCGCAGGGCCGGGCGGCAGAAGCTCCCGCTGTGATCGGGGAACGCGTGGCTGCCTTCCCGGAAGGGTTTCCACGGGAGTCCCCCTGGGCTCTAACCGGTGTACAAACACCCTGCGAAGCCGCCTCGCCGGGGGCCCCGCCAAGCCCTGGATGGTTGTGCGGGGGGGGGTTCGGCTCCGAGTGATGGGAGCCAACGTTAGCGCAGGTGGCAGCAATGGAGCTGGAGCAGTGTCCGTGATTCGGCCCATCTGATAAGTACTGTTGTTAAATCTCCCAACCGGTGCACTAATAGCATGTGGGTAGCGGGGATAAAAAGCTTGTCATTGACAGTTAGATTATTGCAATAGGAGAGGAAACAGCAGAAGACTCTCATTTTGTTCCTATTTATTTGGGATAGTTGTCCCTCGGTCCCAAAGATGCGTGATTTGTGTGGGGTAGAAATGACGTACAAGTCAGCTCTTACTGTCTTTCTCTAATGGATGTTTGTGCAATGGGTCTGTTTTTACATAATGTGGTAGATGGGGCGGGGAGGGGGGAACAGGATGTCAGTGGGAGAGTTGCACATCCAGACATAGCAACAATCAGTGTTTGGGGGTTGCTGTATCAAAATGAAATACTTTAACTGTGTGCTTCTGCAAGTGTCTTCTTTCATTTGGCTTAGGCACAACCTCCTTCCATCAACATTCTCTGAACATTTTTAAGAAGTTCCTTCTCTTTTGACGTATGGAAGAAACCCCTAGACTTTGTTTTTAAAGCAATTTTTTTATAATCACTCATGTTCAGTTAGTCCCGATACAGAAAGCAAGCATAGACATGTCCTAGTATGGGAGAATTTAAAATAAACACAGAAGCAGTCCTGGCTAACATAGCAATCTTTTAGTTCAAATGGTTCTTGACCCAACACAGTTCAGTATATTTTATTTGTGACAAAAAAGAAAATAAAATCATACTAATGAATTATGCAAATGATGCAAAGACTGGTGGGGTGGCACATAATGACAAGGACCCAGCAGTCATAAAGAAATACATTAAATGCAATCAAATATGTTTTAATACAGCTAAATGCAGGGTCACACACTTTGGAACAAAGAATGGAGGACAGTTTTCATACATACAGTTTACATACAGGAAAGGGGACAGTTTTCTGGAATGCAGTGATTGGAAAGGATTTGGGATATTGCTGGAGATAAGTAACTGAATGTGAGCTCCCAGTGTGATGCTATGGTAAAAAGGGTAAACACTACCTTTTGGTACAAACAGGGCAGTAGCAGTGAGGGTGGGTGGTGGTATTACCTCTTTATATTGCATACTGTGCTCAGGTCTTGTGTCCATACTTGAAAAGGATATTGAAAAGCTGGAATGGTCTGTTCAGAGAACAGTCATACAAATTATCTGAGGTCTGGAAAATCCACTTTATAATGAGAGCCTTAAACAGATTGAATCTTCAGTAACCTAGGGTGCTCAGAGGCAACTTGATCAGTATAAGTACTGACACAAAGAGAAGCTGAGATGTTGGGGGGCCCTTTAATCTAACAGACACTGACATAACAAAATCTGATAGCTAGAAGCTGATGTTAGAGGAAAAAATCAAAGTGGAAGTAAGATGCAACATCTTAACAGTGAGAATAACAAATCACTGGAACAGCTTCCCAAGGGAAATGTTAAATTAATCATTACTTGAATTCTTTAAATCAAGATGGGATGTTTTTTTAAAAGATAATACTATAGTTAACCACAAGTTACTCAGCTCAGTAGTGTTCACTTACATAGAAGGGATGAATGATTTCCTCAACTGCAGGAATTACTGGGTGAAATTGCACAGCCCTTGTTAGATGAGAAGTCAGGATAGATTATCATAGTTGTCCCCTCTGGCTTTAAACAGCTGAGTCTGTTTAGTTAGTTTTTACCACTCTCACTGTGGTATCTGACTCCCCTGACAAAGTTGCAAAAAACTTAAAGCCAACCTAACCTGAATGGTCTTTGGTTTCCCTTACCAGCATGAGGGCCATGGACTTTGCTGGCAGGAACCTTTATCCTTTTTGTCTGCTTTTCGCTAATATCGGATATATTTTCCAAGCCCTACGCAGAGTTCTATATAGCATTATTTGGTCAGCATCCCTCTTATGGACTCTAAGCAAGCTTCCTATCCTAGCAACAACACAGTGCAGTGTATGGACATCTATAACCAATGGTCTCTAGGGCCATTAACAGACATGCCAAACAAGCAGGGCAACTTGTCAAGACCAGGAGCTGTCTCTGACATCCCCACTTCCAGCACATGCGGCACAACTTCAGATACTAGCATGGAAGCTGGACTTTGCCCACGGAGAAGCCACAGAGGGAGGGCAGAACACAGAAGCACTTTTGCAGTGGAAGAAAGAGACAGTAACGTGTATGTGAACAGCACACGTTTTATTCCTGCATTTTCAGGTTGCATGAGTTTTAGTGAGATGTCCCAAGCATGTCGATTTATGCCTAAGTCTTGTATATTTTGGGTCTTGTCTACCTTAAGTTGATGCATTTTGAGGCTGGACTGTGGCTTATTTCATAAAGCACCATATACATTTATGGTGCCTCAGAAGTGATGATCGATAAATACCAGCCCCGTGCAGCAAAGTGACCATGGAGATTATACTTCTAGTAGGATTTTCCATGAGTGAGAGATTTCCACAGATGTGTTCCTCATCACACCTGCTCAACAGCACCTAGCCTTGCAGATGAACTTGTATGATGAAAGGATGATCCTTTGCCGTGTTAGCGTTTGTAGGCATTAAAGACCCTGATATTTCAAACGTTGGTATTAGTGTATCAATGAAAAAGTGTGTGTGAATTTAAATTGCTTCACTCTGTTTCGAGATGTCTCTGATTTCATTTGTGTGACTGAAAGCCTGTCAGTATAGCCTCAGTGTGGTTACTCAGTTGTCTCCGCGTTTCTCTTCTAGGGCACCCCCAAATAAATTATTAATCAGTAGGGGTTGGCGTCGGAAATGTTGAGGACACTTAGTGAATCAATGGAAGTGGTGAGTCCTCAGTACGTTTGACAGTTACCCCACATGATCTTAATGGGGCTACTAGTCTGAGGAAAGCAGTTGCTAGCTTTTACAGCATTAAACTAATACCAGCTTATGCTAATTACAACTGTGGCTAAAACATGCAGCTACCACCCAAACTATGTGGATAGGCTGAATATGTGTTTCCTGCTCAATTGCCTGAGTTATCTAATGCAACAGCTTCTTCTTGCTCGGCTCTGTATTCGATAATATAATATTCCACAGCACCATTTCCACGCAGACTATGGCACACAAGCAGTGGAGTGTGGGCTTAGACTAATCATTCTGACTAAAGCAGGGATACAGTCCCTCTCTCTTCTGGACTGTTCTCTGAATTTCTCTGGATTGGACTGTCACATTGAAATGTGCATCTACTGCGTTTTAATGCCCCTGGCTGTTCTTCACATGCTTTAAAGGCACTTTGGACTGATGATATTTTAAAAAATCCACCCCATGTTACTAATAATATCTGAGATTATTTAATATTCTTTCAGGTTGAATATTGGATTAGGCTGTTTGTTTACTTTTGGACACTTCACTCAGAATGACCAGTGAAACTCAAGAGGTCATTTTCACTTTTTCTGTAGCTGGTTTCCCTTTCTAGTTCTTGTGCCCTAGGGCATGGCCTCTGTAGCTGACATTCGAATATTGCCAGGGAAAGGTTAGATAGAAGAGGTTTTTTTCGCTGATATTTTAAAAAGTCTCAACATTAGATTTTTCTAAATCTTTGGTTTCTTTTTCCAAACTGAATGTTGGACCTAAACTACTTCCTTGTGTCCCTTTTAAAAATGTTCCTCTTTCTACCCATAATCCCCTTCTGAGTGAGGACTAATTGGGGCTCCAATTCATGCCAGTTATGCTCCGTAATTGGCTAGAGGTTCCAATGGGTGATGGTAGGAGGTGATATCAGGCACAGAGGCTAACAGCTTTCTCATAGTCCCCTGTGCATGCTCAGGCACCCCACCACCAGACTTTGAGCCAGACTAGTAATTTTAAACCATCAGGCTAATTGCCAAAATGTGTTTAGGCAGCATCTCCAACTCCTAGCCAGTCATCTTGTTTTAATCTGCAAATGCCATAAAGTCTTGTGGAAGTGCAGCAGATTTCACTGGTGTATTAGAATACAGTGTGGGGAGTGAAAGCTGCATTCCCCTGGGTATGGGAGCAGTTTCTGTTCCAACGCAATGAATGGAACGAGTTCCACTTCACTGCAACTAAAACTAAAACTTTCCCATGCTCCTGTGAAAAGGCAAAAGTGATGTTTGGTTCTTAACGCAAAATAAAACACCTCTGATCACTAGATCTTGACTATTGGAATTAGAAAGTATTAAAACCTGCCATGGGATTTCCTGGGGTGGAGAGAGAGAGAGAGACGCTGAATGTCCCCCTGCACCCCCAATCCATCTTAACTGCTGATCTTAAAGACTGTTCCAGTGTAATAGTCTTCCAATAGGTGTTTGGAGTAGCACTTCTTAAAACCCATTTTCCTCAGGACTGTGTCTCCTCTTTAGGGCTGGGTGACCCTTGCAGACTGGCACTGTAGCAGAGATGAGGTTTGAATGAGAGTTTATTCACTAATCTCCCCTCCAAGCACAGTTTGTGTCTTCAAACTCTAGTGTGTCCTGCTCTGCTATTTATGATGAGTCTTCCTGGGATTTGATGCTTTGAGGAGCAAAGGTTACTTCTCACTTTATTTTAATTTAGTTGGTGAAATTCGTGCTCCTGAAAACGAATGGCTGACAGTAGTGGTTGGGCTTGGGCTGTGCAAGTTTCTCTCAAAGCTCTGCTACTGTGTCTCAGTCCTGATCTGCCATCCCCTGGGGTTACTCATGTACCACAGTCCTGAGCTGCAATGGTTACTACTTTTTCTAGTCCTACCCTCCTCTTTGCCCCTCAGCTCTGTCAGTGCGCCTCAGAAGTGGCCTGTATCACACCCTACAGTTCCAGTTTTGGGCTTCCCATACGCAACTCGCCCAATCCCCTTTAACCCTGAACTGTAGCTCTTGCAGTCCTGGACTTCTGTAGATCAGAAACTGCCAAATTATGCAGTAGTTCTGTGCTGTGCAAATCGGGATTGGGATAGGTGATTGCCTAACTTGTGACCACAGTTTGACGCCTAGCCTCTGGAGATGTTAAACTGGTTCATTTCTTGAGCCCTGTTATGTCTGTTTGTCAATGTCCTCACTGAGCCGGGACCGCTGGCTGCAGGGGGATGTTGGCAGAGGGCAGTTTGCTTTTCTTCTCAGAAGTGATTCCAGCAGCTGCCTGAAATGCAGTTGTGGTCTGAGCCATGTGACTCTTCATCTGAATGCAGAAAGGACTTTCTAAATGTGATTTTAAGTGAATAGCAGCAGAAGCCATATACAGCCTAATGTCTCCCATGCTGTTAGTGACAGGGCAGCAGAAATATCTGCCTGCTTCTGAAAATGTCAATATGCTACATCAAACCATTAATCCTAAACCAGACTTGGAGGTGGGGTAGAAGGGAAAGACAGGTTTGATCAAGTGAATGCTTCGTTTTAATTTGCAACAGACTTGAAAGCCACATGTATAGCGATTGCTTTGAATGGAACTCTGTAAGGAGAATTTATTTAACAGTAAATCTGTTCCCCCATTTGGAGCAGGATCAATGTGTAGACATAAAGTTATAGATAATTATGGATTTCATTTGAAATTGGTTCTTCCTTTGCCTAGCTGTCAAGACTTATGTTCGGGATTCTCTGTTTCCTGTGTAAGAGTGGCTGCCTTTGTGAGCGCTTAAACCAGAGAATTTTCCTGCCCCGCCGCTGTGCATCTGCTGATATGAACAGCAACAGGGCAAATGCTGGGTCACTACAAAAAGTAATTTTCCCTCTGTTGATATTCACCCCTTCTTGTCAACTGTTGAGAATAGGCCACTTCCACCTTGATTGAATTGGCCTCGTTAGCACTGATCCCCCACTTGATAAGGCAACTCCCATCTTTTCATGTGCTGTAATACATATACTGCTTACTGTATTTTTCACTCCATGCATCTGATGAAGTGGGTTTTAGCCCACGAAAGCTTATGCCCAAATACATTTGTTAGTCTCGAAGGTGCCACAAGTACTCCTCGTTGTTAGGGCAAATGCAGAAGCGGTTAGAGAGCTAGCTCTTAGGCTTTGTTTTAACATGTAATTATTATATACTTATGTCTACGTAACTATGATCTTATATCTTTTTTCCCAAAGGCTTTTCAGGTCACCTTTAAAGGTAATTTGCAAAGGGGGAAACATGGGTATGTTTATTTTTTTTATGATGGGGGGGGGGGGGGAAGAGCCTGAAAGGGTTTTTTCTTTTTCCTGCTCACACTTTACATTAGAGATTCAGGTCTTGTCTACACTGGTACCTGGAAGAATCTGCAGAGGATGGGAGTACTATCCTATTAGTAGAATTATGACATCACACTCTTCAAAGAAGTGAAATGTGATTGAGCAGGGAATAGATTTTAAAACTTTATATACAAACACCTGTTTGACTCCAATTGCTAACTGTTAGAACAGTGGTTCTCAACCAGGCGTACGTACACCCCTGGGGGTACAGAGAGGTCTTCCGGGCGTACATCAACTCATCTAGATGTAAAACTTGGCAAACAACAGGCTACATAAAAAGCACTAGTGAAGTCAGTACAAACTAAAATTTCATACAGACGACTTGTTTATACTGCTCTATATACGATACACTGAAATGTAAGTACAGTATTTATATTCCAATTGATTTATTTTATAATCATATGGTAAAAAGGAGAAAGGCAGCAATTTTTCAGTAATAGTGTGCTGTGACACTTTTGTATTTTTATGTCTGATTTTGTAAGCAAGTTGTTTTTAAGTGAGGTGAAACTTGGGAGTATGCAAGACAAATCAGACTCCTGAAAGGGGTACAGTAGTCTGGAAAGGTTGAGAGCCACTGTATTAGAAGGAAGGCTGAGAAAGCACCCTGTCCACCACTCTGGGCCCATCAAGGAGTTCTCCAATAAACACAGAGAAGAGAAGACTCGATATTCCTGATATTTCTAAAGTAAAAAAGAAGCAGAAGATTTTTATTTTTTTTTTTTATTTGAGGGTGGAGATCTTTTAGGACTTCTCTGTATATCACAAAACAGGGTACAAACTCATTTTGCTCTTGTTTTCAAATCAGCTTTTTAAGGACTCACCTACTTAGCCACATTCACAGATTCATAGTTCCCAGCATAAGACTGCACACTTCTGTCTACTCTACACAGGCAATGTGCAATGTAATTGTGTTAGAGCTCTGGTTACGTACATGGAAACATCATCTTCCATGTTTGCAGGAAACCTATTCAGAATTCACTTCCCCTGAGTGAGCCAGTCAAAAATCTAATACAAGGCAACACCCTTGTCTCTTTCCCAGTTGATCCATGTTCTTGTGTGTGTGTTTACTACATAGGGAAGTGATTTTTGTGTGTGTGTAAAAGACCTAAATCATTTTGTAAATGGTCCTGCACCTGCAGTGTAGAGGTTGCACCTTCTGAACAGCAACTCATTGTGCCAATTGGGTACAGGTGAGGCTGGAATCCTACACACAACATCCCATCAGCATTTGTGATTGAGACTCCATATGAGAGATTAATGACAAAAGTGAATAATACCACGTGCTCCACAGAAAACATTTCTCATTGGCTCTGTCTTCTAAAATGGCTACACAAGTGCTTAAAAATCAGAGCTCAGAGTAATGATGAATAGGTCAGTGATACATTAGGAGATATCATGGGTTTTCCATAGGGGTCGTTCTAGGTCTGGTACTATTCAATATATTAGTTGAAGCCTTGGAGGTTGAAGCAGTCAATGCACTTACCATCCTTTAATCTGATACAAAGCTGAAAGGGATCACCAATACCTGGGAGGACAGAAACAGATGACATTGGCCTGGGTAAATGAGTGAAGTGGGCTGAAATGAATCCCAGGAGATTCTACTAAGGGAAGAAAACAGTGGAGGTACAGAAGGGATAATCAAATGCGCTGTTATAGAATAGGGGATAATGGCTGGGCAGGTGTAGCCGAGAGTAGGTAATTGTTGAACCACATTTACTTTAATAGAATATCACATCTGAAAGAAGCATGGGATTTCTTCCACTCCATACAACGATGCTCATGCCTTAGCTGGAGGGCTGTATTCAGATCTGGGCAGCAATTTAAAAAAAAACAAAAACAAGCATATCGGAGAAAGTTCAGAGGAAACCAGCTAAAGTGATCAAAGATTTGGAAAATAAGAGCTGTTGGGAATATTCAAGGGATCTTGGCATGGAGAAAAGATGACTGCATAGAGACAATGACCTACTGGTAGAGTGGTGTTATATAGAGGACAGGTATCAGCTATCACTAGTCAGCGAGGACAGAATGAGAAGTAACAGATTTAAGATACAGTTTCCCAGTTAAATATGAGGGGAAAGTTTAGGAAGAGTTCAGTAAGAGAGAGCTTCCAAGGGAGGCTGTGGCATTCCTGTACTCAGAGATTTGAGGTTACAAATAATGCCCAGAAAGTAGGGTGATGGGTGCCTTACAAAAGCCTAAGCTGCACAAAAGAGGCTACCTTCCATTGTTGTTGCAGTGTAGCCATGTTAGTCCCAGATATTAGAGAGACCAGGTGGGTGAGGTGATATCTTTTATTCTTCAGGTCCGAAGAAGAGCTGTGTGTAGCTGGAAAGCATCTCTCTTTCACCAATTCATGTTGGTCCAATGAAGGATATGACCTCACCCACCTTGCCTCTCTGAGAGGATACTGTCATATTAGGGATACTCTGCTCAGGCCTACCATAATGCTAGGAAATGTACTAGCTGACCCACGGGGGTCTCTCTTCTAACCCCAGTTGGGGTCTCCTCTAGGGCTTGCTTTGGCCTGCTAATGTGTTTAATGTATAACTGCCTTGTGCACACGGTGATTTTACCATGTTAGCTAATGCATGGTAAGACCCACCTCATTTACTAGTGTGGCTGTATCCTTCATCTACAGCTGCGTCTTGAGCCAGGGGTCACTTGCATGATGTTTGATGTTCTAAATCTTCATTACTCTAATTCCTACTTCTTAGCTCTCTTCTCTCTGTTTTTTGAAAGGTTCGAATGTGGGAGTTGTCCCAGATGCGGTTGCTGCTGATGTCGCCCTGGGAGAATGCCTTGATGGGTGATTAGCACCATTCAGTGATGGGCTGTGGGACAAGCAAAGTGCTTCCCGAGCCCCCCACGGACGTTCAGTTAGATCTGGTTAAAAAGGTTGAGCCTTACACTGGTCATAAAAATGACGTGTACAAGCACTTCATCAAGGATGATGGTGGAGCTGCTATCAAAGCTGGCTCCCCCTCGCCTCCTCGTCACACCAACCCCTATTCCAGTGGCCACCCACCTAACTACATGGAGCAGCCTGAGCCCCGCAAGAACAAGGTGGCTAAGTACCGTGCCAAATTTGACCCCAGGGTGACCGCCAAGTATGACATCAAAGCCCTGATTGGCCGAGGCAGCTTTAGTCGTGTTGTGCGGGTGGAACATAAGGCTTCCAAGCAGCCCTATGCAATCAAGATGATAGAGACCAAGTACCGGGAAGGGAGGGAAGTGTGCGAATCAGAGCTCTGTGTGTTGCGACGGGTTCGGCACACAAACATCATCCAGCTCATTGAGGTGTTTGAGACCCAGGAGCGAGTCTACATGGTGATGGAGTTGGCCACCGGAGGGGAACTGTTTGATAGAATCATTGCCAAAGGCTCCTTTACTGAGAGAGATGCTACCCGAGTGCTGCAGATGGTGTTGGATGGGGTAAAGTACTTACATACACTGGGCATCACGCACCGGGACTTAAAACCAGAGAATTTGCTGTATTACCATCCTGGAACGGATTCTAAAATCATGATCACAGACTTTGGGCTAGCAAGTGCTCGGAAGAAGGGAGATGACTGCCTAATGAAAACCACCTGTGGGACACCAGAGTATATCGCCCCAGAAATCCTGGTCAGGAAACCCTACACCAATTCTGTGGACATGTGGGCACTGGGTGTGATCTCGTACATCCTCCTGAGTGGAACTATGCCCTTTGAGGATGACAACCGAACCCGCTTGTACCGGCAGATCCTGAAAGGAAAGTACAGTTACTCAGGGGAGGTGAGTGTGGCAAAGGTCGAACCAAGGGGGACTCCAGACAGAGTCTGGACCATCAGAGCTGTGATGGGAGCCCTGTGATCATAGGCAGAGCAAGGTGGCTGTCTTGAAAGGGGTTTCCCTTTGCCATGTTCAGTACGTGGTCCATAAGGTGACTTCTTTAACAGGCTCAGGTCAGATTTTTGTGCCACAACTGTCTGAGCTGTTCTGGATTAGCCATAGGTGAATTCAAGGCTGGGAATCTTACACAGGGTAGTTCAGTGCTGGCTCTTTTTAGGAATTGGCAGAGGTCTGCATTCCTGACCTATTAAAATCCCTCCTGTTCTGCAGGGGATTCTCTCTGCCATTCAGGTTTGATTCCACTGAGGAACAGAGTTCTTTTTAAAAACAAAGCAAAACAGCCTTCCGCCCCCCCTAAGACAGCACAGGAAGAACATTAACTGATTAGGACGCTGATTGGTATCTGAGTTTGGGTGACGTGACCCAAAATGTGTTATGCTAATTTTGGACAGTAGAATTCTTATTTTGTGATGGAAACAAGACCAGGGTAAAATTTTCAGAAGTTCCTTTTCAAGAATGACTTAGGAACTTAAGTCCTATTGGCTGTCACTGAAACAGAGTCTCCTTAGTCATTTTTGAAAATGGGACTTAAGCACCTAAATGATTTAGGAGCCTTTGGAAATTTTATCCTAGAACCGTGTTACGACTTTAACGGTTGGTTTAGTGCTGGGCTCCATTAGATTTGGTACCTCACTTCTTTTACACTCACCATCCTCTGGCTTAAGAGGATAAACAAGATGTAGCATGCACCTGTCGGCTTTTTGTTTCCGATACAAACTACATATTTGTCTTGAAAGACTTGACTCCTGAAATTCCTAGAGTTCTCACGCAGTCTTTAGTTACAGCTGGTCACCTCTGGTTGGAGCCACAAAGGCCTTTGGGTGCCTAATTGCCACGTTAGGTGCTTAGGTTCAAAACTGGGATCCTTAAAACCCCACGCAGCTGCCACCTAACACTGGAGGCATCGAAAGGCCCTAGGTGCATAAGTTTCAGCTGGTGAGTGTAGTCCTGACATTGCTGAGCTGCTGGACCTCTTCTTTATGTCTGAGCCTCTGTGGAATCCTCAAACAGGGCATTCTGCCCCCATCTTCTCTGAGGGGCCTGATTTGGTAGGTGGGCTCAGAAGCTGCTTTAGAGCACACACAACACAGTTGAGGAGCAAGAGGTGATGTTGCTGTCTTTATCCAGTAGCACAGTGGTTAGAGCTCACCCAGGCTGTGCAAGACCGCAGTTCAAATCCCCACTCTCCTGTATTCAGAGCAGGGACTTGAACCCAACTTTCCCGACACACAGGTGAGTGCTTTAACCACTGAACTATAGGATTGTCACAGATCTGGTCGGGCTCTCACTAGACTGCTGTGAAGTTACCCAAGCCTAGGCTCCTAGGTGGTTTAAGACGTCAGAGTCTGAACAGAGCCCACTCACGGTCCCTTTCCTAGCACCTCTGCAGACTGAGAGATGTGCCTATGAGCTGAGAGCTCAGATCTCATGGTGTACGTAGTCTGTGGGCATAGTGCTGACCCTTCAGGCTCCCCATAGCTTACACCCTTTCTCCCAGTATCCCGTCAAAAATGTGAGCCTTCTGGGTTAGTTTAACTCTCTCTCGGGGGGTACCTGATAAGTGTAAATCATATAAATCACACACTTTGCACTGGCTTCTTACACACTAATGCGCTTTACTTAATCATGAGAGATACACAGATCTGTACAAAAATAACCCAACGTGCATTTCCCTGCCTCAGTTTCCTTACCATTCCAGAATATTATTTGGGTTGCGGTTAGAGTCCCTTGGGTTGTCCAGAGTCGTCCTACTGCATTGCATGGCTAGGCTTAGAACATGGAGTCATCTCGCCCTAGGTCACTTTGCTTCATTTGCCCTTGGTCGGTCTGATCCCTTCCTTCCTCCTGCTCAGACTTCCTGTGTGCTGCACCCCAAGTTCCCCTGGGTGACTGTGAGTCTGTTTGTGTACCCCTTTACCAGTATCCTGGCTCTTCTGTCCTGTGTTTGGTAACTTTCTACTACTCTATTTTCCCACCTCCCTTCAGAGAGAGGAAGTGTCTTTTTTTCCCCACCTTGAGCAAATTCCCTTAGCATATCTATTGGCTGTGCACAGCACCTTTGTTAACGTTAAGTATTCTCCATTGTCCCTGGTCTGGGGAAGACATGACCCAACCCCGCCAGCTCATGCTGGATACACATACTGAGGCTTTCCATGATACAGCATGTTCATGATCATCTCAAAATAACGTCATGATGTCAACCAGAATTCACAAGTTGTACAGACAGGGTCCCCAAATCATCATCCCAGGGGCATTCTGGGGTGAATGTCGCAATCTCTCCCATTGAAGCTGTTCCACTTGGTATCAAATATTTCTTGGAACAGAGACTGGAACCTGGTCTCCTAAGAGTGTACTAGCCAGTAGGTGATAGTCATTCTCTCACTTTCTGGCTCAGCAGAGTGGAACAGCTTCAGCAGGTGAGAGTGCGACACCCACCCCACAATACCTTATAGCCCAGGGTTAGGGCACTCACCTGGGAAGGGAGAGACCTGGCTTCAAGTCCCTGTTCTGAATCTGGCAGAGGGGCAATTTGAACCCGGGTCTCCCACATGCTGGGTGAGTGCCCTAGCTATTGGTTATAAGGAGGACACCACCATCACCTTGTTCTTTTCCTTTTAAAAAGGGCTAGCCTGGCTTTGGTGCCACAGGAGTGGGTTCGTGGCTATGAATCCCAAGCAGAGATAGGTGCCTCCCTCCAGCCCAGAGTTCGGTGCCTAGCTCCCTTTGAGGCCCCACCCCTTCTCCTCGGCATTTCCTGCTGACTAGCTTAAGTGTCTCCCCACTCAGCGTCCTGACCTCTGTGAAGTCCGTTTTTAGGCATGCCATTCTCCCCAGGCATTGCATAGGAGCACGGGCACCTAACTTGGGGCTGTGGATTCCACTAATTGGCGGATATTGCAGCACTGAGTCTAAGTCACCTTTATAGATCTAGCCCCTAGACGTTAGGTCCTGAGGACTTGATGGTTTCTCAACTTGGCTTGGCATTTTGTCTTTGAATCTATGTCACTCCTTATCCCACGGTTATAGCGGGATGAGGGCACCCAGATTTGGAGGCAGTCTCACTGCCTACATCCCTGTTTGAATTACCACTTCCTTTCTGAGTACTCCCAGCTCAGACTGCCCTAATAGCATAACTTTGTGAAGAGGAACCGAGTGGGAAAGGAACCGGTGCTAACACATGGACTAAGTTTCTGAAGCAGGGAGTTGTGGAGTGACAGTAAAATAACAATGTCTGAAAAACAGCACATCATCTCAATTGTTCTGGCATTTTTAGAAATGTGAGGGGGGTGTTGGCATTTCAGTGATGGATGGAATGAGTCTCCTAATGTATAGCTCAGATTGTAAAACGTTTTGGGCTCCTTCAGAATAAAAGGTGCTGTAGAAACATAAGTCATTCTCCCTAAGGACGCTTTGGAAGATGTAAGCGTGTGTAAGACAGGCCCACGCGCCAAAAATAACCTTTTATCCTGTCAAGCTGTGATCTTCCTAAACTGACCTGCAGCAGCCATATCACCTGGTGCTGTGATCTGATCAGATCTTGCCAAGGTGAATCAGAACTTGCATAGGCAGCCTCCAAGGACGTGCTGATGGAATTGTCATTGGTAAGTGGTACTCTTTCCTCTGAGTCACTACTAGAAGAACCGTCTGCCAGCATGGAGGAAGGCACTGGGCTTTCAGGGGTACCATGTTGCAGATGAGACCTAAAGCCAAGATTCTGACCTTTTGTGGTCATCAGAGATCCTGTGATACTTTCTCTAACTCACTGTCCTGGCAAATTTGAAGCACATTACTAGAGCCATCCTGCCAAGAATGACACAGTTGGGGGAATGCATAGTCCATGATTGCTTTGTGATTTTTTGGGGGGAGTTTGTTCTGGAAAGCTATGCCCCTTTACTGTGTGAAGGAGTGTGGTATGGCTTAGTTAGTTTCCTGTGTATGTTGCCCAGCTGGCTTCTGTTCTTGTAGAGCCAATGAAAATGAAAGCTCTGATTTACAAGATTAAGCAAGCCTCTGTCCCCGAATTACAGATAGACTCTAATGCTGCTGTACATTGGCACTGAGGTAGCAGTGTGCTGCACAGGGCAAGGGAATGATTTCTAGGTGGAGGGAAAGTGGGCCAAATGTTCAGAGGAGCCTGGCAGGTTTCCAAAGGCTTCCTGGATTCTTTCCAAGTGTCAGGCATCCTGTGGGGAGGTAAATGCTCCCGCTTTCCTGATATTCGTAGAGAACTGATTTTCTTTTCCTCTTCTCCCGGTATAAGGAAGAAAAATCTCAGAAATGAGCCTGCTGGTGAGATTTGTCAGGCTGTGCCCCAGCCTCCCAGGGGGAGGGACGGGAGCCCCATTGCTTGGTATATTTAAAACTAGATTGGACAAAACTTTTGAGAATGTATTGTAGGGAGCAATCTGCCTTAGGCAGAGAATGCAGGGATGGACTAGACAGGAGCAACCAGTTTTTTCTCAATTCCGACTTCGAGACTCTGAAATGAGGGTGCATTTCCCCAAGAGGGGAACTCTGAAGAGAGATCTGTATGGGTGTTTGCCAGGAGTTTACAGCTGGAGCTGTGCAGAAAAGACAGGTGTCAGTGATGAGGGATGTTTGGGGGAGAGGAGGGAGCTGCATCCTAACCACAATCCAGTCAGGTGGATAAAAATCGATGATTTTTTTTAATTGGATTTTTCTGATTTAAATTTGATTTTTTTTTTTAAAATATAACTTAAATGCACTTTTAGGTTTACTTTAAAAATATTTGAAGTTATGACAACCTGTGTTAAGGCCTATGTTTATAATCTATTAAAATAAATTAAATTAAAAAATATGAAGCAATACATGCTTGCTGCCAAATCTTAAAGAAAGTCAAATCACTGAACTGGTGGAAGTCACTGGCTAAGCACCTGGAATCAGAATTTATTGATGTACTAAACCAGCTTTTCACAGTGGTAATCTTTTCTGCAAGTGCTGAGAAAATATTTTCTTAATTTCAGTTTATTCAACTAGTTCAGTTTATTGACTAGTTTGTTCAAAGGTATGAAACCAATTGTAGTTGAAAAAGCAGAAAAACTTGTTTATTCATCGACTGGAAAACAAGGTGTGAAAGGATGAGATCTACCAGTTTGAAAATCTTGAAGGAGACAATCACTAACTACAGATAATACTTTTTTTTATTTAATAAATCAATTGATTTTAAATGCAAACATGTTTTGATAAACTTTTTGGTACTTTCTTCTTGTGTATCAGCACACTTTTATTCGTTTTTAAAATGCTGTTTTTGTGCCTTTTAACTGACTTCAAATATAGTGTGACAAAATCACAAGTAAAAAAACCAGTCTTCGTCTAGTAAGAAAGAAATGCCTCATTTACTATTTTCTAGCATAATACAAAATGTAAAAATTAAGTCAAATAAGCTATATAATTTCTTAAATAAACGTGTATCACTACAGCATATCCTCCAGGTTAGCAAAAAGTTGCACCAAATTTAGTATATAGGCTATATTTTGTTGCAAATCATGTTTTAATGGTTACCAGCCAATGAGAATCAACATTGCTTTAAAATAAATAACTAAAAAGTACAAATGCAAAACAAGATTAAAATCAGTGATTTAAATCAAAGTTTCTACTTGCTGATTTAAATCTGTGACTTAGATCACTTTGATATAAATCAATCCACCCTGATTGCAGTAGAATTTTGTTGACTGTGGCAAAAGCATGGGTTTGGTGAGAATGAGAAAAGGTTGAGATCCACTTTCTGAGATGTGGCTGGGCTCAGATTCCAGGCAGAGAACACAAAGCCATATCGAGAGAGGAATAAAAGCCAGAATGCATGCTGGCCTATGAAGTATTTCCATTTTCTTGACAAGAAATGGTCTGACACCCAGCTAATGGAGTTGCTGTCTGAGAGAGAGCTACTTACCAGTGGAGCTCTATTCCTGAAGCGGTGGGATCTGTTTGAAGAGGCTATTAGCAGATCAATAGTAGAGGTTTCCCATAATAGCTCATTCAGGTACTACTGACATCACTACTCTAATTATCACTCCAGGCTCCTTTGACAGCTCCTAAACTGTTTGGAGTGATGGGAAGAGTAAGGCTTGGAGATGAGAGAGGCCTTGGGAAAAGTAGCTTGGCAAGCTTCTCTAATAATGCCAAGTCTCTGAATAAGAGTTATTGAGCCCATTAAAGCTGGATTGGTACAGGCTGCCCATTAAACACTCAACCTGTCTCCATTTGCCTTATTAGGTTGGTCTTGCTGACTAACCAGAAGACATGTGAAATATGCCCAGGGGTTTGACAGACTTGAGGATCTCTATGTGGAGTAAAGAACAGGCAGTTTGGTACAGGGCTAGAATTTCATCCCGGGTTTCTGTGGTGATGACCTAAACCAGAAGAGTGAAGCTCAAGTCACCAGCATCCCCTGAGATGAAATCAGAACTATGCTGTTCCAAATGTGGCCTTTTATGATGTTGTACTGACCTCCCCAGTAGTGTTCAACTGCCCAGGACACTTGCAGCATAAGAAAGAACGTGTCATCTACTGCATAGACCAGGACCTGGAAGTAGGACTCCTGGCTCTGACACTGACTCTCTCAGATCTTGGGCAAACACTTAACTGCTGTATGCCTCAGTTTTCTCACCCATCAATTATTTTACTTATTTCAATTGTGCTGTTTACTTTTCTATCTGATGTGCTGGGTTCATTTACACACAAACTTAACAGCAGTTAAAAAAAATACAAAAATATGGGCATAAAACTGAGTGAGGGTTTCTGAATAGTGGTTTGTAAAGTGCTCTGAGAGCCTTGCAGGAGTGGTTCTAGAGAAGGGCAAAGTGTTACTTGAATTGAAAAGTCCTCAGTTCTGTGTTAAGCTGTGTTTCCTGTTCTTCATAGATTTCAAGGTCAGAGGGGACCATTCTGATCATCTAGTCTGGCCTCCTGTATAACACAGGCCATAGAACTTCCCACTAATAATTCTTAGATCAGATCTCTTAGAAAAACCTCCAGTCTTGATTTAAAAATTGTCTGTGATGGAGAATCCACCACAACTCTTAGTAAGTTGTTCCAATGGTTAATTAATTACTCACTGTTAAAAATCGACACCTTATTTCCAGTCTGAATTTGTCTAGCTTCAACTTCAGCCATTGGTTGTATTAGACCAGGAGTTCTCAAACTGGGGGTTGGGACCCCTCAGGGGGTTGCGAGCTGTCAGTCTCCACCCCAAACCCCGCTTTGTCGCCAGCATTTATAATGGTGTTAAATATATAAAAGTGTTTTTAGTTTATAAGCGGGGGGGGGAGGGGGGGGGTCATCACACTCAGAGGCTTGCTATGTGAAAGGGGTCAGCTGTACAGAAGTTTGAGAACCATTGTATTAGACCTTTCTCTGCTAGATTAAAGAGCCCATTATTAACTATTTGCTCCCTTCTCTTTGTTACGCTAAATAGACTCAAAGAGCTCAATCTATCATTGTAAGGCAGGTTTTCTAATTCTTTAATCATTCTTGTGGCTCTTCTCTGAACCCTCTTCAATATATTAACATCCTTCTTGAATTTCGGACACTGGAACTGGACACCGTATTCCAGCAGCAGTCACACCAGTGCTAAATGGAGGTAAAATAACCTCTCTGCTCCCACTTGAGATTCTCCTATTCATGCAACCATGCTACAGCATCACACTGGGAGCTCATGTTCAGCTGACTATTCACCATGACCCCCAAGTCTTTTCAGAGTCACTGCTTCCCAGGGTAGAGTCCCCTATTGTGTAAGTACTGCCTACATTCTTTGTTCCTAGATTTGTTCATTTACATTTAGCCCTATTAAAATCCATATTGTTTGCTTGCACCCACTTTACCAAACGATCCAGATCTCTCTGTATCAGTGACCTGTTCTCTTCATTATTTACCACTCCCCCAATTTGTGTGTCCTCTGCAAATTTTACCAGTGGTGATTTTGTGTTTTCCAGGTCATGAATAAAAATGTTAACGAGTGCAGGGCCAAGAACTGATTCCCGAGGAACTCCACTAGTAACTCATCCGCTTGAGGATGATTCCCCACTTAGTTACATTTTGAGACCTGTCCGTTAGCCAGCTTTCAATCCATTTGATGTGGGCCATGTTAATTTGATACCTGTCTAGTTTTGTAATCAATGTCATGTGGTACCAAGTGAAACGCCTTACAGAAGTCTAAATATATTACATTAACACTATAAACTTTATCAACTAAATGTGTAATATCATCAAAAAAGGTATCAAGGTAGTTTGGCAGGATATATTTTCCATAAACCCATGTTGATAGGCATTCATTATATTACCCTTCTTTAATTCTTTATTAAGCAAGTCCTGTATCAACCGCTCCATTATCTTGACAAGGATCAATGTCAGACTGACAGGCCTATAATTACACAGGTCATCCCATTTACCCTTTGAAATATTGGCAAAATAGTAACTTTCTTCCAGTCTTCTGGAACTTCCCCAGCGTTTCAAGACTTATTGAAAATTAGCATGAACAGTGCAGCAAACTCCTCAACCAGCTCTTTTAAAACTCTCAGATGCAAGTTATCTGGACCTGCTGATTTAAAGATGTCTAACTTTAGTAGCTGTTGTGTTGCAGCCTCCTGAGATACTAGTGGAATGAAAGAGTGTTATCATATAACTACATCATCTGTTTTTTTCCCGCCTAATACAGAAGGATTATATTTATTGAATACTTCTACTTTTCTGCATTATTATTGATAATTCTACCATTTAATCTAGTAATGGACCAATACCATTGTAAGGATTCTTTTTATTCCTAATATACCTAACACCTCCCCCCTTTATTGTCCTTAACGCTCCTGTCCATAGTTTTCTCCTTGTGTTTCTTTGCTTCCTTTATAAATTTTCTACAATTCCCTGCTTCTGATTTATAATAATTACTAGCAACTTCCCCTTTCGTACATTTGTTATATATATTTGATAGTTGCCTTTGCTTCCCCTCTAAACCAGGTCTATTTTTTAACCAGTATGGCCTTCTTCAATTATTGCTTTTTTGGGCATCTAGTAAAGTGTTCTTAACCAATTCCTAATTATCATTCTCATTTTCCTGAATCAATTCTTCCTCTCGTCTGACTAAGTTCATAATGTTTTCTGCTTTGTGAAATTGCCCCTATTAAAGCACCCTGGTATATATATCACTGTTGTGGACTTTATTCTGTTTGCACACTATAACTGTGATCAAGTCATGATCACTTGTACCTAAGTTACCATTCATTTTTAGTTCTGTGGTCAGTTCCTTTGTATCTGTCAAGACCAGGTCTAATTTAGAATTCCCTCATGTTGGATGCAACTAGGGTGACCAGATGTCCCGATTTTATAGGGACAGTCCCGATATTTGGGGCTTTTTCTTATATAGACTCCTATTACCCCCCACCCCCGTCCCGATTTTTCACACTTGCTGTCTGGTCACCCTAGATGCAACACTTGTTGAGTTAGGGAATTGTCATCTCTAATGTTAAGAAATTCCAAGAATGTTTTAGTACTGTCAGCATGAGACCTCTAGCATATGTCACTCAAACTGAAGTCCCCCTTGATCTTAGAGATTTCTCCCCCCCTACACATTAGAGGTAGGGTGCGTAAGGAGTTGGTCATCCTGTTCCCTCATGTAATTTGGTGGTCTTTAGGAGACACCAACCAGTACACCATCTTGGGTTTTATCTCTTAGAACTTTGATCCAGAAGCATTCAAGTAAATTTTCTTCTGAGTTACCCCGACTCAGAAACAGGTAATGTGATTTGTGACATGTTGTGCCAGGTATCGGTATGTGGAGAGACTACTGCTGTCAAAAGCTGGTAGCACGTCAACAAACTCTTGTTCCAGGAGCTTATCCGGTGATTTCCACCAGTTCAGTGGTAGGACTTTCTTTCAAACTTCAGCAGCAAACGTGCTGCTTGAATATTATCTAATTCAAATGATTTTTATAATTATAGTAAGTCTAGGCCTTAACATAGGTTTTCATAACTTCAAATTTAATTTTAAAGAGGTCTATTTAAAAAAAAATGTATTTAATTTACATTGATAAAATCCAATTTAAATAAAAATATCCACGTTTTTTCTTTCTTTTTTTGAATCTACTTTTATCTATCCTGCCTGGAAGGGAGGGTGCAGTATCCCCCATTTTAAAGAGCTGCGCCTGACTGAGTGTAGGCAAGCTGGTGATAGATCATCACTTGCAATGTGTGCCTGGAGCAGGAATGCCACACCACACCAGCAGGCCCGCTCACATGTCTGTGGTTGCATAGGGACAGTTCCCAAGTGATGGAACAGAAAACTCTACTCTAGTGTGGTCTTTGGCTTGTTGATTGGGGGCAGTGTGGCTTTAAATGAGACTGAGAGGCAGAAATCAATCTAGTGCTCTATTAGCTCACACAGGTTTAATTTCTTTAGGCATGTTTTAAAAATAAAAAATAAAAAAACCACAGCACACACTTCCAGCATCCCCAGAGGTGCAGAGGAGGAAGAGAAACTGCAAACCTGTAGCATTCTCAACTCTGGGGAGATGTTTGCATAGCGCAGTGAGATTCCTCTCCTAATCATGGTCTAATGGTGGAGTCCTTAGAAAAGGCAGTACAGATGCAGGCAACGTACATAGGCTGCTGGGAGCTTAAAAGTTTGTATTTCATAGGTTATAAAATTCCAGTTTAATTTCCTCTTCTGTAGTTGTGTTCTGGGTGGGTGGAATAGATTGTCTAGGGGGAAGATGAGTTGTCTTTGACGTTGCACATCTAGAAAGGAAAAACTGGTGGTGTGAATTGCGCTGCCCTTCTCTCTCTGTGGTGACTCATTCATACAATTTGAAACACAAGCACTGTACCCTCCAGTTTGCTTTCCTGGCTCATTTATTCCACCAGAGGCATTAGTGTGATGGCTCCATCCTGTCAGAACCCTCCCTGCTGGCCTGCTCTGCTCTCAGTTTTTTTTGTATGGTTCGGGATCTTGCTTGTTCGGTACTCTTTGACTGCCCCTCCTATTAGGCTGGGTCTGCAGTAAGCTTTTTTCCCTGTTGCTACACCCATTGCAGCTTCGTGGCTGGGAGCGAGGCTGGAGAGGGTCAGCATAGCCAAGGCTCCAGGCGTCCCTAGCGTTCTAAGCACTGTCTTGTGTAACCCAACTCAGAGCAGGTCTACCTATGGACCTGTTAGCACAGCACATCTTTGCTTATCTTCTTCTCATGGCAGTGCTGTGCACCCTACTTATCAGACTCCTCTACTAACCCCAGGGATGGGATAGCTGTTCAAAGTCAGCCAATTACTAACCTCCCACCGCAAAAAGCTGCATTGCTATGGTATGTTACTAGAATCTTGTAGGGCAACTCCTTCTGTCTGTAAGGAGGACCCCAGCAGAGTCTACACTGCAATTAAAAAAACCCTGGCTGTCTCATGCCAGGTGACTTGGGCTTGGGCTAAGGGGCTGTTTAATTGCAGTGTAGATGCCGAGGCTAGAGCCTGGGCTCTAGGACTCTGCAAGATGGGAGGGTCCCAGAGCTCAAGTTGCACCCAAGCCTGAATGTCTACATCGCAGTTAAACAGCCTCTTAGCCCAAGACCCACGAGCCCGAGTCAGCTGTGGGTGTCTAATTGTAGTGTAGACATACCCCAGCCTTGTTCTGAAAACACCTCTTGGGCTATGTTTGGTTTGCTTGATTGTGCCAGCAAGGTGGCTGACCCATGCCCTCTCGTGTTTCTTAAATAGATTAGTAGAGTTATTCTATCTCCGAGAACTGGAAGGGACCTTGAAAGGTCATCAAGTCCAGCCCCCTGCCTTCACTAGCAGGACCAAGTACTGATTTTGCCCCAGATCCCTAAGTGGCCCCTTCAAGGATTGAACTCACAACGCTGGGTTTAGCAGGCCAGTGCTCAAACCACTGAGCTATCCCTCCCCCCTTTCCCATTCTGCGGTTTTCTCTTTGGAGAGGTGGATGGTTTGGGTGGATTGGTTCTGCTTGGCTAAGAACCTGGAACTATAGTTTGTTGAAGAGCGTAACCAGCTTTTGACAGCAGCAGCCTCTTCTGCAGATGCAGAGAGAATATTTTCTCTATTTCAATTTATTCAACTGGTTCTTTTCAATGACTAGTTTATTTAAGAAACCAAGTGGGAGTCGAAAAAGCAGGAAAGCTTGTTTTCCTCATCCAATCTATGAATAAAAACAAGGTGTGAGAGGGTGAGATCCACTAGTTCTAAAATCTTGAAGGAGATGGTGACCAGAAACAATCAGTTCAATTCACTAACTGCAGATTACACTTCCTTTGTTTAATCAGTTAGTTTTATAGGAAAAGCATGTTTTGATAAACTTTTTTGTTATGTATCCAGCACATTTAAGATATTTTTTATTTGATTTAAAAAGCTGGTTTGGTGCATTTTAAATTGAATTTGAATTTCCATCCAACTAGAGCTTGATCCAAATCACAAGTAAAAAATTAATCATCTTGTGAGTAAGAAATGCATCACTCACCATTTTCTATCATCATCAGAAAGGTAAAAATTAAGACTCTGAATAAATGTAAGTTAAGCTTTATAATTGCTTAAATAAATGTGCACAGATATAAGGTACCCTCCTGGTTAGCGAAAAGAAGCACCAAATTTAGTGTAAAGGTTGTACTTAATTGCAATCAACATGTTTTCATGGTTATCAACCTTTCTTTAAGAAATTTACTAAAAAGCAAAACACAGTTTAAATAGACTTAAATTAAGGTTTCCTGCTTTTTGATTTAAATCATTATTTGAATCATGTTGATTTGAATCTCATAGACTCATAGACTTTAAGGTCAGAAGGGACCATTATGATCATCTAGTCTGACCTCCTGCACAACGCAGGCCACAGAATCTCACCCACCCGCTCCTGCAACAAATCCCTAACCTATGTCTGAGTTATTGAAGTCCTCAAATCATGGTTTAAAGACCTCAAGGTGCAGAGAATCCTCCAGCAAGTGACCCGTGCCCCACGCTGCAGAGGAAGGCGAAAAACCTCCAGGGCCTCTGCCAATCTGCCCTGGGGGAAAATTCCTTCCTGACTCGAAATATGGCGATCAGTTAAACCCTGAGCATGTGGGCAAGACTCACCAGCCAGCACCCAGGAAAGAATTCAATTCACCATGGTTCTGCAGAGCGACACCAAAATCCTCCTTGCTCCCTGCTGTCTGCTGTTCTTCGGGCTGTCAGAATAGTAGCCCCCAGGCTGACATCCTCTCCATCTTGGGCAGTGGTTTTCAACCTCTTTTCATTTGCGGATCCCTACAAAAAATTTGAGTGAAGGTGCGGACCCCTTTGGAAATCCTAGCCACAGTCTGCAGACCTCAAGGGGTCCACGGACCACAGATTGAAAGCCACTGATCAAGGGTTTATAAATTTCCTCTCTCTTAAATGGAGCAGGTAGAGGTTGCTATAACCAATGTTTTTGTTTTTTGTGTTACTGTTTTGTGTGCATGGAGTATTCACAGTACTGGATTAATATCACAGTGATACAGGAACTGCTGCACTGATTTGATTATTAATTTTTATAGTTAATTCAGTAAAAACCTCCATTTGGTAATTTTATCTTAATTGGCCACAGAATTTTCATCAGACTGCCGCAGAATTCAAAAATCTTAGGTCTGGTTTTCTGCAGAGTGCTTTGGGCCTTCCTATAGTAACTAAATAGCCTTTGCATCTGAAGTGCCTTACCTTAGACTTAGTCCATCCCATGCTTTGCTGCACATTGGGCTACCCGCATTTGCCATCCTTGCCTGTCAACTGCCCTTCTCTCCAAATCGTCTCATTTCATGTTGAGGTGCTTGATGTCGTTCAGAACTGTTTGTTTCCATGTTGTTCGCGGTCTTCCTCTCTTTCTTCTTGTGTTTTCTGCCTTACATTCAAGGGCGGTATTTGGTAAGTGTTCTTTTTCCATTCTCAGCCCATGTCCCAGCCACTGATGTATTCTTTTGTAGATTGTTTGTGAGAGGGCGCTGTGTCCAGTCATTTTTCTGACTTCTTCATTTGTCTTTCTATCTCTATGTGTTATTCCCAATATTCTTCTCAGACATTTGTGATGAAATGCATCCAACTTTTGTGTCTCTTTCTTGGTAAGTTGCCATGTCTCACTGCTATATGTTGTGATGGCGATAACAATTGCTTTGTATACATTGTTTTGTCTTGAGGGAGATGTTTTTGAGTTGCCATATGTTTTTGAGTCTTCCAAATGCAGCGTTTGTCTTCCCGATTCTTCTTATTTCCTCGGAACTAGTACCATCTTGGCTGATGGTACTTCCAAGATGTGTAAAATTGTTCACCTTCGCCAGTTTCCCTTCTTTAATTTTGATTTCTGTCCCTGTAGTCCCCATTAACATGACTTTACATTTCTTTGCATTGTATCTCAAACCTATCTTCTCCATTACTACTTTTACTTGGTTTGTGCATTTTTGTAGTCCATTGGCATCTTCATTGATGAGCGATGTTATCAGCCAAGTCTAGCTCAAATAGCCTTGATTTGTTCCATTTTAGGCCATTTGTATCACTGTTGCATTGTTTTAATCCATAGTCGATGACTAGCATAAACAAAAAAGGAGACAGGACGCACCTGTGCCTTACTCCTGTCTGGATACTGAATGGCTTAATCCATTTTCCATTTTAATGTAGCATTTTGAGTTGGCGTAGAATGCCTTCATAATGATTAATTTTGTTGGAATTTCATATTGTTCCACAATTTTCCACATTGTTTCTCTGTTTACACTGTCGAATGCCTTTTGAAAGTGCACACAAGAAAAAGTCCATCCCCGGTTTGCTGGAGATTGCTGGCCTTCCTGTAGGGGGAGCAAGGCTGCTTTCATTTTCATGAGTGCTGTGGTTACTTACATCTCTCTTTAAAGGTAGGTGATCAACAATATTAATATTATTGAACTTCAGGAGAGCAGAACCTGCCATGTGCTAGGCACTGCTTTGTGTGTAAGGTTAGGAAAAGCTACTTACAGACAGCCATAGTTGTGCATGGGACCTCACAGACTAACACAATAGCAGGTACCTGCCTTGAGGAGTTTACAGTCTAGATTGGACTAAGCAAAGTAAGGACAAGAGCTGCATCCTTTAATGAAGAATGAGTTGTGCTTAATTTACACATGCTACTTCTTAGTTCCTTTTTGGATCTCTTTTCTGATATACTTCTACTCATAGGGTTTGTGGCTGGTAGCTGTAAAGAAGGCTGAGGTGGGGGGAGCAGAAGAGCAAGCCTTTGTAAGTCCCTTTGTCCAAGGAGATCTTAGCTGCCAGATTTGGTTGTCTCAAATGAAAACTGGCCTCCCACCTAAGTTGCTTTGTAAAGGAGACTGAAACGCAGCTGTGTCCGTTCTGTGCTTTAGAGGACATTGCATGCGGACCCAGCTATGGACTCTCTTTCTGATGTGAAACATAGGGCAGACGGCTGGCTGCAGATCTAAAGGAGGGACTTAAGCAAAGAGATGGGTCATGGCTGTGCTCTAGGACCCCAGGAGCCACAGTGTTTGCTACTTAAGTGCAGTTAACCATGCGCCATTTCTGGACAGACCTTCCAAGTGGTTCTGCCCAGAAGAGGAAAGTTCAGGAAAATGTGTCGTGGACAGACTTCTGCCATGCGCTCTATCCGTGGATAAATAAGCAGGGAAATCAGCATTGGGGAAGTGAGTTATAAATGATTAGCTGAGCAGCCAATGGACTTTAAAGTATTTCCAGATGTGCCCTATAGCCTGCTCACTCTTTGTTCCCTGCTGAATTTCAGAGCAGCCATTGTGGAAAGGCTGGTTACTGCTTTACTTAACTCTCTTCCTTTGTCAGGCAGGTGTCCGGCAGTTCTGTGCAGAAATTGCATTTGGTCAGTTGGTCTGAAATAGAGCAGGTGACTGTCTTCATGTTCAGACCTAGAGAGCGGCTTGGCTTTAGATGGTGATACAATACATGTCGCTGTTGGTTTCGCAGAGTTCAGATAGAGGCCATTGTCTCTGCTTATCATCCTTCCTTCTAAATCTATCCCTGCCTCCTCTGGAAAACCCTCTGCTTCCTCTGACCACCCCCAACCCCACATCATACCCTGGCATTCTTCTTGTATACCACAGCAGATTCATCCTCTTCTTCGAGGCCCTACATAATCTCACTCCCACCTAGTTTGCTGCTCACTTCCTCCTTCCCCCAGTCCTGTTTCCTCTCAGTTCCCTTCATCTCCTCCTCTCGCTCTTGCTTCATTACTCACACAGCCCGTACTCTTGCATCAGCTTTGCCACCTTTTATCCATTTATCCATCTCCTTCAAATCCCTCCACTGAACCTGCTTCCTTTGAGAATCCTTCCTGTCCTGCTCTCTCCCGCGGGCTGCCCTGTCAACTGTTTTGTCTGTCTTTGCTTGTGAGCTCTGTGGGGTAGGGGCTTGGGCTTGTTTTTCTCATGGTGCTCTCTCTCTGTATAGGCTGTGATATAATTAAGTACTAATTACAGACTGTTGCAGGACAATCAACATTAAAGTTTCTCTAAACCGAATAAAACAAAGGCTTTGCTTGCTGTGATTCAGTTTCTCATTAACTCTGTGCCAGCACCAGCTCTTAGCTAAGACACAGGGCACCTCTTTGTCCAGAGAAAGCCTGGCTCTGTTAGTGTGTGGATCCTGAAATGTTTTACAACAGCAACTGGAAATCAAATCAAATCAAGCCTGAAATGTACTTTCTAAACTCTTCCCATTATCACATCAAACCAGAGGCTGCATTAACCTCCTTAATGGGTAGAAGGAACCTACTCTCATTGGTATTTCTTTTTTTAAAAAGACTTTCTTCTCACTTGGGAAAGTGGCCCAGCAATGTCGGCCCTCTCCATCTGTTTTCACCACTGTTGATGGCTTTGTGAATCACACCAGCTTTTATCCTGGGCTGAGCACCCTCTCCTCCTTAACAGCAGATGGCATGGGAGTTAAACCACTTTGATATACAGTGTCCTTCCGAAGGTCCCTGGAACAGTGCTTGTTTGGCAGCGTGGTAGCTTGGCATGTCTGTTGGCAGGCATCAGCTGGGGGTGGGACTTACATGACGTGCACATGTTTGAGCAGGGTAAGGAATAACTAAAAGAGGATAAAGGACAGAAGCTATGGTGTTTGCCTTCCTGCAGCATGTTACATTCAGGAACACAATCTCAGGTGAGCCACAATAACACGAAAGTCCAGAACACAGCGCTGGTTACAAAATAGTTTTGCTGTGTGTGTGAACATAGCACTGCCACATCGATACTGACACTCTGAGGACTGAAAGTGTTGTGTTTCTCCATGTAACAGGTACCACTTGGGTAGTGGCCAGGCAAGTTTCTCCACCCTGCCAGTATCCATGGTCAGTCCCCTGAATCATCTACAGCCCCATAATACTCTGAAATAGTTATTCATGGACTAAATTTGTTTGTGCTGGCTGCAGTGAGTTTAACAGATGTCCATATTATTTATTCATTTGTAGTACAGTAGTGCCTAGCAGATCCAAGCTTATGTGTGGAAGTTTTTTTTCTTACTGAGCCCCACAGAGAGCAAGGCAAGTTACAGAAGGGCTGGCCAATGCCTTAATAAAAGGGGTAGGGAAGAGAAGCAAGTGTTTGGCCAGTAGTCACCTCGTTCTTCCATGTCTCAGCTGCTCTTACGCTCATTCCTCCCTGGCCAGCTGCTGAGGGGAGAGTGAGGCAGTGGAAGGGCATGGCACCCGGGAGCTGGGGATGGTAGTGGAGGCTTTCTTGCGTGCTTTCCTGCTCTCTTGGAACTAGTGAAGGAGCATGGCTTTGTGATATATCAGGAGAAGAGCTGGCTTAACCCAGCCCCGTAGAGCACAAGGTCTTGGAGTGCAGTGGAGACAGCTTTTTATTACAGGAGGTGGAGAAGGTGACTAGAGGAGCAGCTATTCTGGATTTGATGCTGACGGCTAGTTGGGAATTTGAAGATGGAAGGCAGCTGGGGTGAAAGTGATCATGAAATGATAGTTTGTGATTCTGAGGAATGGTAGGAGGGAAAACAGCAGAATAATGTCAATGGACTTCAAACAGGCAGACTGTAGCAAACTCAGAGAATTGGGAGGTGAGGTCCCCTGGGAAGCAAGTCTAAGGGGCTGGCCCCAGCTGCTCCCCCAAGCTCTGCCTCCCTCTTCCCGGGTGGGGCTGGCGTCACTGCTTGCCCAAGCCCTGCCTGCCTCCCGTGCGAGGCTGGGGCTGGCGTCACTGCTCTCTGGAGCCCTGCTTCCCTCCTGCATGGGCTGGCATTGCCACTTGTCCCTCCATTGCTCTGCACCCCATTTTTTGACAAAACTGGACATTTGTCCCGTTTGCTCTTGTGAACTGATCAGGTTGGCAAGAGCAAATGGAACAAATGCCCACTTTTGCCAAAAAAGTCAGGCTAGCCAGGACAGAGCCTAAAAAGGGGACTGTCCCGGCCAAAACGGGATGTATGGTCACCCTACTTTCAAGGCCCTTCACAAACTATCCTCTCTCGTTCACTATCAAAATGTTGACTCCCCCTTCCAGTCAATCCATGATGCCACAGCCAGCCTCCATTGTCCACTTGGTAAATTTTCCAAACAAGCACCTTCATACTTTCTCCCATGCTGCCCCTCACACTTGGGAGGAGCTCCCTGTTAACATCTTCAAAGCTACCTCATTACCCTCCTTCCAACTGTCCTTTGCTGTGATACCGTCAAAGAACTTGACAACAGTTTAGACCCCCAGTGTGCTGAGAATACTGCTGATCATGCTGACCAATACTGTCCCATTGTTTCTTTGTACTCATCCATCAGTATTGTATCCTCCTGTGTCTTGTCTTGTATTTAGATCAGGGGTCGGCAACCTATGGCACAGATGCCATGTTTGGCACGCGAGCCGATTTTGATTGGCACGCAGCTCCCTGCCGCGGTCCCGGCCCCCAGCCCCACTCAGCCCCCCCGCCCACTGCTCTCCCCTGCGGGGGCAGGAGGCAGAAGCTTGCTTCTGTGGCAGCCAAGCTTCCCCCCTCCCCCGCTTCTTCCCCCAGCGTGGTGCTTTCCTGCCCCACCTCCTCTCCGTCCCTGGCCAATCAGCTGATGGCCCTAGCGAGTGGGAGGGGGAAGAGCGGCAGCGTGCACACAGCTCCGTAGGGGACGCAGAGAGAGGTAGGGACGGAGCCTGGGGGAAGGGGGTGGAACAGGGCATATCCCTGCCAGCCCCCTGCCATGAGCCGCTCAGGGCAGCGGGCTGGAAGCACCCCCATGA
>NW_020664517.1:546035-550190 GCF_002925995.2 Terrapene triunguis | reverse complement strand
GGTGTGTGTGGGGGGTGAGGGCTTTGGCTGGGGGTGTGGGCTCTGGGATGGGGCTGGGGATGAGGGGTTGGGGGTGCAGGAGAGTGCTTTGGGCTGGGATCAAGGGGCTCGGAGTGCGGGGAGGTGTGAGGGCTCCAGCTGGGGGCTCTAGGGTATGGGCAGGGATGAGGGGTTTGGGGTGCAGGAGGGGGCTCCAGGCTGGGGGATGAAGCTGAGGGGTTAGGAGTATGTGAGGGGGCTCTGGGTTGATGCAGGAGGTTGGGGTGTGGGAGGGTTTGAGGGCTCTGGCTGGGGGTGCAGGCTCAGGGGTGGGGCTGGGGATGAGGGGTTTGGGGTGCAGGAGGGTGCTCAGAGTTCGGACCAAGGGGTTCAGAGGGCAGGAGGGGGGATTGGGGCTGGGGGTTGGGGCATGGAAGGGGGTCAGGGGTGCAGGCTGCGGGCGTTGCTTACCTCAAGCAGCTCCCGGAAGCAATGGCATGTCACCCCTCTGGCTCCTACACGGAGGTGCAGCCAGGCAGCTCTGCATGCTGTCCCGTCTGCAGGTGCTGCCCCTGCAGCTCTCATTGGCCGTAGTTCCCGGTCAATGGAAGCTGCTGGGGCAGCGCTTGGAGCGGGAGCAGCGTGCGGAGCCCCCTGGCTGCCCCTATGCGTAGGAGCCAGAGGGGGGACATGCCGCTGCTTCCAGGAGCTGCGCAGAGCCATGACACACACGGAGCAGGGCAAGCCCCGGACCCTGGTCCCTGGCGGGAGCTTGAGGGCCAGAATAAAATGTCTGAAGGGCCAGATGCGGCCCCATGGCTGTTAGTTTGCCCACCCCATTCTACATGGTAGAACATCTGTTCTTCTTGGTTTGCTTTTTTAAAAATCTAGGAAATTACCTATAAAAACTACATTAAAAAGAACATTAAGGTTGCAAAGTCAGGCACTCAGAAATTAGGAAATGCCCGAATTAAGGTTGCCCATGTGACCTTAACTCTGCCCCCTTGTGCATATCCCAGGGGTGGCCAAACTGTGGCTCGCAGCTCTTTTACCATTCAAATGCAGCTTGCAGAGTCCCCCCCCGCCCATTCTCTATCTACCAGTCTGGGGGTGGGGGAGCTTGGGACCTCTGCCTTGCAGTGGGGTGGTGAGGCTAGGGGCTTCTGCCCAGCGAGGAGGAGGGTCTTGGGGCTCCAGCCCCGTGGGGTGCACCTGCCAGGGCTCAGGGCTTCAGGAGGTGCGGGACTGGAGCCCCGGCAGGTGCCTCCCACAGGGCTGAAGCCCCGAGCTCCGGCAGGCGTGCCCCAGCTCTCGAACTTCTGAAGCTTGACATATGCGGCTTGGCGGGTCAGCAAGTTTGGCCGCCCCTGGCATATGCAGTTTGAGACCGTCTTGAATTACAGACATTTGTTCTACAGGACCCCTGCCTCATTCAGTGCACAGGATGGACAGTATATGAGGCAGACGGTTGCAATAAGAGGAAGGAGGCTTGCTTGTGATTGAGGCACTAGAGTGGGACCTGGGACAGTTGGGATCTATTCTTGGTCGGCCATAGACTTCCCATGTGATGTATTGTAATGCGGACCCCAAGGGGGGGCTGAATTATGACTTCACATGAAACCTTAGTTCTGTCATCTCCTAACTTTTGAGGGCCTGTCTTTGCAACTTAAATGTCCTTTTAGCTGCAGTACATTGTATGTAGTTATAGATACGCCAAGCAGAGTTCCTCCAGGCAGGGCTGGGAGAGGAGTAGAATGTGAGGTTCATTAGGACCTCACTATGCTGATCTAATTACCTAGGAAGTGCTCAGAGATTACAGTGATGGGTGCTAAGACCTAGGTGAGCCCCCTTTTCCTAGCTGTGGTGCTAGTGTGGGTGGCATGACTGGCATCACCTAAGTGCTGACCTAGTGACTACTGCGGTGGAATCAAGGAAGTTTAGACACGCGAGTGGGGAGGGGGAAATCAAGATTAAGATGCTGACCATGGAAGAAGCACACTAAGAAGAAATTATAATAGGCCCTTCCTTCTACAGAACCTTTCAACTCGGAATTCCAGATGGGAACTGAGCAGAACCACTCTTTTTTTGTTTCATTTTACAAATGGGGAAAGCAAGTCCATGACAGAGCGTGGAACAGAACCCCCAGGTCCTGACCTAGTGCAGACAGCTGGAACTAGGAGCCTAGGCACGCTGTCACTGGAGAGGGGGATTGCTTACCCTAAAGGAGCTGCTGAGTGGGAGATGCCCAGCGCTAGAGACTGGTTGGACCTGTCCTGCAAAACTTATACTGAGTAGTCCCACTGCCTGGCGAGGGCGGAGGGAAGATCCTTGCTGTGTGCACTCGAAGCGGGAGTGTTTCTACACTCCCCAAGGTCGGACCATGCGACGCGTTCAGATTCAGGTAAAGTGAATGCATTAATTGTGTCACTCTGTGTGGCGCTGGTGCTACTGAGTTCTCTCTGGGCAGCTCCTCCCAGAGACTCCGGATCGCTCACCGCAGTGAATGCCCCCCTAAGACCATACTGCCTAGCCTCACAGATGAGTAGCTACCTGATAGAAGTGTGACAGGCTGTAGTTCTTCCAGAGGAGATCTGAGTAGCTTCTAGATTGGACTGAGTGGAATTCATTAACTTCCACAGGAATCATAGCAAGGGGAGCTGACTCACTTCTCAGGCCGCGCACAGTCCATCCCTTCCTCGTTTCACCACTGAATCAGTACAAGGCTGATGGGCAGTCCAGGGGCAGTAGTGTGGGGACTCGCGAGGCCTGAGTTCAGTTCATCACTCTGTTGCAGCCTCCCTGGGTGATCTTGAGCTAGGTAGCTAGTTTGTCCCAGTTCCCAGCTGTTAGTTGGGGATAAGAGCCCTGCTGCGCCTGCTTGGGGTTGTGTGGAGATAACTATACTAAAGGTTGTGAGGGGCTTAGCGCTAACAGGGGCTGTAGCTGGGAACGTATCTCTCCATTCAGTTACTGTAAATGTTGTCAGGAACTGGGATCCCAGTTAAGTCACTGGCTGCTCCCCTTGCTTGCCCTTTACTAACTCTCCCCAGCTCATTAGCCATCTGTTTCTCAGCGTCTAGTCCAGGGTTTGGCAACCTTTCAGAAGTGATGTGCCGAGTCTTCATTTATTCACTCTAATTTAAGGTTTTGCGTGCCCGTAATACATGTTAACGTTTTTAGAAGGTCTCTATAAGTCTATAATATATAACTAAACTGTTGTTGTTTGTAAAGTAAATAAGGTTTTGAAAATGTTTAAGAAGCTTCATTTAAAATTAAATTAAAATGCAGAGCCCCCCGGACCGGTGGCCGGGACCCGGGCAGTGTGAGTGCCACTGAAAATCCGCTTGTGTGCCGCCTTCGGCACCCGTGCCATAGGTTGCCTACCCCTGCTCTAGTCTCTAGGGAATTAAATGTGTATAGCTGTTTCCAGGATTACCACCCTTGAGCCTTGTCCGGGCATGGAGTTACTTGAGTAGGGAGGTGCTTAAACCTAGAGTCCCCCTAGGGCTAACCACAACCTGCTCACATGTTTTTAACCATTTGTTCACACTGGGTTCTAAGCAGTGGTAAAAAATCGGTTCAATGAAATGTGTGTTACCATGTTTCCTTTCCCAGTGCCGCCAGCTGCAGCCCAGTGAGGAGGGTGCTGCAGGAGGGGTGGGGTGCTGGTCTGTTGAGTCTGGAGCAGTGGTGTGTGATTCTAGCTGAGACGCTCTGTGCTTGTGCAAGGAGGGTCCGCTGGCTGTTTTCAGTTGAAAAATCTGGGTTATAGGAGTTCATCGCACCAGATGGCTGCACATACTTAGAGTGCTGTGGATTATTAAAGGGCTGTTGTGTGTCCCTCTTTCATCCTCCCTTTCACCCTCCTCCCGGCATCATCAAATTACTAGTGAATGCTTGGGAAGCTGTGCGGCACAGTTTAGCACATGGCATCTTTTCATTTGGAAACATTTTGTTCCAACCTGTTTGAACTGTTCCCTGTTCTGATCACTCCTTTCATGCTGCAGTGGGCTAGGTAATGAATTGGCCTGAAGCACAAGCCTTTTGTCACAGGGTGGCAGGACCGGGGCAGCAGGGTGCTGTGGGGCAGAATTGATATGCACTGGCAGAGCAGGGTGGCAGGGCTGGAGCAGCAGGGGTGCTATGGGGCAGGATTGAAGTGCATTGGCAGAGCAG
>NW_020664517.1:545827-546025 GCF_002925995.2 Terrapene triunguis | reverse complement strand
GCAGCGGTGCTATGGGGCAGGATTGAAGTGCATTGGCAGAGCAGGGCTGGAGCAGCAGCGGTGCTATGGGGCAGGATTGAAGTGCATTGGCAGAGCAGGGCCGGAGCAGCAGGGGTGCTATGGGGCAGGATTGAAGTGCATTGGCAGAGCAGGGCCGGAGCAGCAGGGGTGCTATGGGGCAGGATTGAAGTGCATTGG
>NW_020664517.1:518228-545817 GCF_002925995.2 Terrapene triunguis | reverse complement strand
GGGCCGGAGCAGCAGGGGTGCTATGGGGCAGGATTGAAGTGCATTGGGAGAGCAGGGTGGCAGGACTGGTGCAGCAAAAATGAAACTTTGAAAACAATTCAAATGTGAAAAGTTATTTTCTTTCTGCTGTTTCTTTGATGCAGTGATTTGAGGCCTAGTAAAGTGACTTCAGCCCTGGAATGATTTTACAGGGTTCAGGCTCACTAGAGAATGTTGAGTAGGGAACATTTTTAATTAGTTTATTTTGCAAATGCTCCATGCATGTCATCTATAGATCAACTGCCAAACACATTTTAATTTTTAAAGTTAAAATGCAGTTTTCCTTTGAAAAGTAACTGTAAAATGGGCGTTCACATCCAGGAGCTCTGCGGGCCCCCTCTCACAAGACGTATGTCTGCTGGATCTGTTCATTTCTGTGCAAAACTATTTTTACTGCTCTTTTCATGTTAGTGAGTCAGTGCAGATACGGTGAGCTGGATTGTACGCGCTGATAGAATTGTTAATGTATTGAAATGCTCACATTGACTGTATACCTCTGAAAGATAAAGGTGTAGCAGAAATGCACCTGAGGGCAGCATATGGGCACGAGAGCGAGTCTCCAGTGAGAGTCTCACACCCCAGGCTGAATTTGCAGGGCTGGCAGGATGGGGGGGAGATGGTCCTTGTCTCACTTGTAATGAGAGCACATTTGATCTGGACTTTCCGGATCCTGTATCCTGGTATGGCCAATTTTAGAGTCACTTTTCAGAGCACAAACTGCAGTTTAAAACTTCCCTACTCCCCTTTTTGTGTATCTTTGGCCTGTATGATGCCAAACTAAATGAAATCACATTTTCTGTGTGGTTATTACTTTGTCCCAAGTGCCAAGTCTCACCCTGAGGCAGGTTAGGATCCAAATAATGAGCGTCCAAACAGGCATTGTAAGGTGCATTTGGCCTGCTTTACTAGTAAGGCGGGGGAGCATCCCTCACCACTGCGCGAAGAGCCATGTCTGTCCCCTTTGCTATTTGAAAGGGTAGGGGGTAGCTGGAACTGAATGTAAAACTTGAGTTTAGTGGCATCCTAAATCTGGGTTAAAAAAATAAAGGGATGGCACCATCAGGTAATCTAGGCTCCAGACTTGGCGATAGTTAAAAATGTTTTCCAAACCTGGATAGAATAGAAATGTTTTAAAAAACTGTCATGGAAATTTTCTGTTTGGTTGCTTGTCATTTGGTTGCTAGATGTAAAGCTTCTCCTGTAATGTTAGGAGCCCACCCTCAATAATTTAGTGCTAGACTAGTGGGTGAGCGTAACATGGATTAGAAACTGACCATCTTAGTTTTGCTGCTGAATTGAACAGAGTGGTACAAAATACAACACCCAACGGCACAAAATGCAGCAGCCAATCTTTATCGCAACATGGTTGCCCCGAACACGTCACACCAGTGCACTGCTTTCTGCGCTGAATATAAAGTAATGTTCAAGGTCTCTGTCCGGACAGTCAAAGCCCTCCAGGGGATTGACCCTAGCTACTTGTGAGTTCCTCTCCCTCCATGACCAGGGCCTCCCACAGCAGCTGTCTTTGGTATGTTTAATTTTGTGGGAGGACTCTGGTATTGTGGTGCTAAGTGGCAAATGAATACCTACATAAAGTGATCTGTGATTGTTTTAATGCAGATCAAAATTTTATTTTACACACGTGAAAGTATGACCAGGTTTGTGCTAGCTCTGGCTGAAGTTTGGCTTGAAAGAGGGTTGCTGTTTGTTGAAGCCAGGGAAAAAATAAACTTGAGCGTTTTCTCTTTGAGTGGCATGATCGGCACTAACTGTTGGAAATAAAGCATTGGCTTGAATTTGGGATGGTGGAGGGGCATATCCCCCCGAACGCAGCCAGGTTTGGGGTGTTCCATGAACTACAGGACACAAGATAATTACAGCTAGGCTTGTGGGAGGAGATGGACTCTGACGACATTCTGAATCTGAAAATGAGATACGAATCTATTCTGAACATTGTAAAAGGGATTTAAAATCTCTTTCCTGCTCTTTTGTTTTTCACAATGGAAGGACACATTCACTAAAACCCTCCTCAGCCTCCGAACTGGTTTTGAAAAGCCTTTTTGGATGAATGAAATGTAGACTGACATTCCACAGTGGAAGAGCAGTAAGCCAGGCCAGAGTGTGCATTAGTGCCTATTGAGGAGCTCTCTGGAGATTGAAAGCACAAGGTAATGCACCTGAGAAGTGCCCATGCTGGCCTGGCTTATTGCTATAATCTAAAATGGGAAGCTGGTGTGTGTGTGTGTGCCTGTACAAAAACGTCATGATTTGCTACACAAAGGAAACTTGGCAATCTTTTCACAAGAATAGACAAAAGAAGCCATGATGAGCCACAACGACCATGTTTTGTCCGTTTCTTTCTGTGGCTGGAGCAGAAAAATAGCCACCCTAACTGGTGCTCACTATTACTAGAGAGGCATGGTCCTGCCTTTATATTAAGGTTGGGTCTGGTTTCTCACTTAAAGCACAGATTTAACTTCTTTGTTTTGTATAAACAATATAGTGTAGCTTCCCAACATTTACAGCATATAAATATTGAATAAATAATATTGTAAATATTGAATTTTCTGTGGATTTTCATCTAAATCTGTTAATTTGAGTTAAAATGCATTTTAAAATGAAAAATGTTAAGGAGTTTTTCATGATCTGATCCATTTTCAGATTCCATTTGCTAACATGTGGCTGGTTTGATGCCATTCATGCTTTCCGTATAAGGGCTCTGAAGTGCCTGCAAATATAAATAGCAGTGAGTGGAATAGGTGAAATCTGACCTCCTAGCACTGTGCACCATCCCCTAGGCCAGGGGCCGGCAAACTTTTTGGCCTGAGGGCCACATCAGGTTTCAGAAATTGTATGGAGGGCCGGTTAGAGTAGGCTGTGCCTCCCCAAACAGCCAGGCGTGGCCTGGCCCCTGACCCCTATCTGACCCCCCCCTGCTTCTCGCCCCCTGATGGCCCCCCGGGACTCCTGCCCCATCCAACCCGCAATGATGCCCTCTCCCCCCCCTCCCCCCCGGGACCCCTGCCCCATCCACCCTCCCCCCCGCTCCCCGTCCCCTGACTGCCCCCAGAACCCCTGCCCCTGACTGACATTCAACCCCCCCTGTTCCCCATCCTCTGACCGCCCCGCCCCCCCCGAACTCCCCTGCACTCTATCCAATGCCCCTGCCCCCTTACCACAGTGGCTGGCGGCGCTACCGCCGCACCGCCCAGAGCACCAGGACAGGCAGCTGTGATGCCCGGACGGAGTCAGCCACACCACCACGCAGCACAGAGCACTGGGTCAGACTGCGGTTCTGCAGCTGTGCTTCCCAGCAGGAGCGCGCAGCCCAGAGCATTGCGCCAGTGGTGCAGCGAGCTGAGGCTGCGGGCGGGGAACAGCAGGGGAGGGGCTGGGGGCTAGGCTCCCGGGCCAGGAACTCAGGGGCCGGGCAGGAGGGTCCCGCGGGCTGTAGTTTGCCCACCTCTGCCCTAGGCTAATGGGTATTTTGATGAGACCCTCTCCCTCTTCCTCCAAACTGGGAGCCTGATTCAGCTGAACTATGGTACACTTTGGTATTTTACATGCCATGTGAAAATGAGGCTGCCTCCAGTCATGATGGCCACTTCTTGGCTCTTTGTTTCCAGTGGGACTGAAACCACAGTTTGTCTTCTGCGGTCAGGAAGCTGTGAGAAGAGGGCTCATGTGACGGAGCTCAGCTCGGCTGGGAAGAGACGGCCAAGGTTCCCGGGGTTGAGACGCTCTGAGTTCCAGGGCCGGGGGCTCTCCAGCTTCTGTTAAAGCTGTGCAGCTTGGACGGAGACTCCTGTGCTCTGGGAGCCAGGCCTGGCCTGGCGGGCACAGGTCAGAGATCAGCACTCGACAGGCTCCGTTGTGCTGGAGTTGGGAAGGGTAGAGATGAACTTGCTGGACCCTCTTCCATACAGTGAGCCTCACCTGCTATCTCCCCTTCCATAGCACAAGCGGAACTGTTCCCTCCATATCCCCACTGAGATGAGTGGAGTAGTTTGCTGTTTCAGCCCATCTCCAGAATGAGGAAGACAACACTGCATTGATTACATTCAGCCCAAGGTTTGCAAAGAATAACCCAAATGGCTAGGAACACAGATACATTTGAATGGAAGATTGGACTCTGGAGCACAGTTCTGGGTCAAGGGGCGGATTCTGTTGCGAATTCCTTGACTGCAGAATTGCAGAGTACACAGGGTCCTGCCAAGCTCTGACAGAGGGTGGGCAGCAACCCGCTCTCAGTGAGGCGTTGCACTTGTATGCCCCCCAAAATAGGCAGCTCAGTTTATAAGAGGAAAGCTTAGACCTGTGTGTTCGTATTTCTGGCTTTGGCTAGCATCCACGTCCTTTACTTGTTGCAGACACTCTAGCTATGCATCTGTAATCCAGTGCTATTCCTTTGTGAGCAGCTCAGACTCCCTGATTAGTGGGGCAGCTTTTCTCACTGGCTCGACGGGCATGCTGCTGACTGGGGTTTCTTCGCACCCTACTAAGACCCTGGAGCTTATTGGGACTGGAGAATGAAGCGCTAGATGCCACACTCTGCTTTGAAGTGGTTCAGGTTGCATTGGTTTGTGACGTCTCATGATTCCATGTCTTACTGAATGGAATTGCCTGGGGGGTGATTCCGAGTTATGGAGCAATTTCTAACGGCTCTGCTTCCCTTGGAAGATGTGCTTTGGGAAGGTGATTCAGATGTGAATGGTATAGACACCAGCCAGGCAGAGTGGCTTAAGCAGCACGAGTTACAGCTGGGAGGGCTCTAAAGGTACGTCTACACTGCAAATAAAACAAAAAAACAGCCCAGCTGCAGCGACTCTCAGAGCCCAGGTCAGCTGGTTTGGGCTGGTGGGTCTCGCACAGCAGGGCTAAGCATAGCAGTGTAGACCTTCCTGCTTGGACTGGAGCCTGAGCTCTGAAACCCAGCGCGGGGGGAGGTCTCGGAGGACAGGCTCCAGTCCAAGCAGGAACATCTACACTGCTATTTTACACTGCCCAATAGCGCAAGCCCTGCGAGCCCCAGTCCAGGTCTCTACTGCAGGGGAAGTATTGCACTGAAGTAGACTTTAACTCTTCCCTTTGTCATGCTGCGATTTAGTGATCTATTGTATGGCATTGCCAGCTTGACGCACGATTCGAGCTGGCACGGCTGCTGCAAGAGAGCAGCAGAGTCATTTTCTCCCTGCAGAATAGACAGGGACTTTCGGCAGGTACAGGCATTTCCTTCCCACTGACTTTCACTCTTTCAGCCTCAGGGGCAATAGTTTTCCACTCTGAACCTGGGTCTGTATCCTGGGTCTGTCACATGAGCAAGGCCAGATGCCATGTGAAATGAGGTCCCTAGCACCTTGCCCGGGCAGAGGGCAGTGGAACAGATGCTCAGTCTTAGGGAATTACTGCTAGCAGCCATTGGATCCTGCTGAGGTTCTGCTCAGAAAGGAGTGGCTTTGCCTTTCTTTGCAGAACAGTGTGAAAAGTCCTGCTGTAATTTGGGGACCAAACGAATACAGTGAAGCTGAGTGAAAGTGTGCAGCAAATATGTAACTGCAGAAATAATACACTGAACTCAATTTTTGGGGGGTGAGGGAGAAAGGTTTGGGTGGTAAGAGTAGCGTGGACACTTCTTTGATTTTTGTGGCTGAATGTAGTGTTCACAGAAATGAAGGATTAATAGCAATGTCCAGAGACTGGCAGAATGGTGATGAGATTGTGTTATGCAAGTTTTCCCCACAGTTCTGCCATGGCACTTCAGTCCTGACCTGCGAAACACCAGGGTCTCCCTTGACCAGATACTGATATCCTGCCAGTACTGTGGTACTTCTGTGAAATGAACAAACTTCATGAACAAACTTCTCCAGGGAGTAGGACCTGCGAAAATACTAAACTCATGTCACTTGTGGCCTCAGCAGTATATATTCTTATTTCTTTTTAAAGAAAGAGTTTAATTAAATAAAATCAAAGATATGTACAGTGCAGCAGGTAAAACCTCCACTAGCGTAAACAGATCAATAAACTGATTTGTGTTTGCTGACCAGAAGAGATTTCTAATTACGAGTGCTCCATACTCCCTGTTAGTGATGGAGGTAGAATAATTGGAAGGATAAGAAATCCAATTTGCTTTTGTTTGGAGTTTGTTTTTGTTCAGTTTAATTTAACTGGCTTGGTGAAACAGGCTCTTCTGTTGCGGGTGAGCTTGGCTACTTTTTAGTCCCAGTTCCTTATTCAAAGAGTGCGGTTGTTTACAGATTTCTTCAATGAAATGTACATGTTCAGATATGTCATCTTCTAAAATGACATGAATTGACCCAATTTATGATTGTTCCTGGTTTTTAGAATATGTTCTTCTGAGACACATCCCTAGTTCTTCTTCGAGTGATTGCTCATGTCTGTTCCACAGTAGGTGTGCATGCTTGCCACGTGCACCAGTGCCGGAAGTTTTTCCCCTAGCAGTACCCGTAGCGGGGGAGTGCCCCCCGTGACCCCTGGCGTGGCCCCTGCCTGGCGCGGTATAAGGGGAGCTGCGCGCTCCCCCCACCCTCAGTTCCTTCTGCCGCCAGTGAAGGTGCGTTGGAACTGCTCAGCTCCAGCTTTGCTGCAGCTTGTCCCCAGAACTGTTGTTAGTTCATTAGTACCTGTAGTCAGTTAGCTTTTCAGTTAAGTTTAGTTAGTTAGTGAGCCCGGGCCAGCTACTACCGTCGTTGCTGTTCCTCCGCCTCGAGGTCGTGGTCCCGTGGTCGACGTAGATCCCGGCACCACCGCCACTCCCGGTCCAGAGGCAGCAGCAGGTCGTACGCCAGCCCGGCCTCCGCTCACAGCCACCTTTCTACAGGCCAGGCTAGCCAGCCCTGCCGGTGCCTCAGCAAATGCAGTGGCACCGAGCGTCGTGGCTGGCCCAGTGGTACCAATGAGCACCGTGGCCTCCGGCGCAGCCCCCGGTGATGACTCGCTCGGTGGCCGGGGTGTCGGAAGCACTGTCAGCCTCTATCCCTAGACCGTCAAGAAAGGAGTCAGTGGGACCCGCTTCCTCGGTACCGTGCCCAGAGTTTGACCAGTGGCGGATCCTCCAGTGCTGGCCGACACCCAAAGCACTGCACTGGCCTCCTCGCCCTGTCCGGAGGAGCTGATTGCGGCCCCGCCCCCCTCCGTCCCGCAGGAGGACTACCGGGCCCACCAAGAACTCTTAAAAAGGGTGGCAACGAGCCTCCACCTCCAGGCAGAGGAGACGGATGAGCCCTCAGACTCCCTGTTCAATGTGCTGTCCCCCTCGGCACTGGGCAGGGTGGCCTTGCCGCTCCATAAAGGGGTGGCAAGAATTTCAAATGCCCTGTGACAAACACCAGTCTCGTTAGCTCCCATCTCTAAGAAGGCGGAGCGCAAGTACTTTGTACCCACTAAGGGGCATGAATATTTGTATACCCACCCGGCGCCCAACTCCTTGGTGGTTGAGTCGGTCAACCACAGGGAGCGACAGGGGCAGCCAGCCCTGACCCCTAAGAACAATGACTCTTGGAGGCTGGATGCTTTCAGGAGAAAAGTTTATTCGTCGTCAAGCTTCCAGCTAAGAGTAGCAAACCATCAGGCGCTCCTGGGTCGCTACGAGTTTAATCTCTGGGATCCCTCCCCAAGTTCGAGGACTCCCTCCGGGAGCGCGATAGAAAAGAGTTTAAGGCGCTCATGGAGGAAGAGGCAGCGGCCGCAAGCGCATCCCTACAGGCCGCTTCGGAAGCAGCGGACACGGCCGCACGGCCCATGGCCTCAGCGGTGTCCATGAGACGGATGTCCTGGCTCCTGCTCTCTGGGCTATCCAGCGAAGCGCAGTCGTCAATGCAGGATCTCCCTTTCGACGGGAAGGCGCTGTTTGCGGAGGAGACAGACACAAGGCTGCACGCATGAAAGACTCCTGCACGACCCTCCAGACCCTGGGCCTCTATGTTACTGCTCCGGCAAAGCCCGCTTTCAAGCCACAGCAGGCTCCCGCCCAAGCCACCCTCCCGAAATACGAGGCCGCCCAGAAGAAGCAGCGGGACTATAAAAAACGCCTGCAAAGGCAGTATCGGCCTGCCCCCCAGCCTGGGTCCTCTAAGGGCAAGCAGGCGGGTAAAAGGCGTTTTTGACGGGACACTCGGGGGTACCCCACCAGTTTTCAGCAGGGATCCACCCCCAATAAAGCTTCCTTTTTCCTTGGACCTCTGGTTACACCCTTCAGCTTACCTCCTACCCTCCCAACCACCCCCTGCCCCCGTCCCTCTTGGGGACCCATCGCACGAGGCTCTGCTCGAGCAGGAAGTCGGGAGGCTCCTGGAACTAGGAGCGATAGAGGCGGTGCCCAAGGAGTTCCTAGGCAAGGGATATTACTTCTGGTATTTCCTTATCCCGAAGGCCAAAGGGGGGCTCAGGCCCATCACGGACCTGCAAAGTCTGAACCGGTACATGGTGAAACTCAAGTTCCGCATGGTTTCCCTGGCCTCCATCATCCCCACTCTGGATCCCGGGGACTGGTACGGTGCCCTCGATCTACAAGACGCATACTTCCACATCCACATATTCGAGGGGCACACATGCTTCCTCCGTTTCATGGTGGGACAGAACCATTACCAATTCACGGTCCTCCTGTTTGGCCTGTCCACCGCCCCCAGGGTCTTTACAAAGTGTATGTCGGTGGTAGCGGCCTACCTCAGGCGCTGGGGGGTCCAGATATTCTCCTATCTGGACGACTGGCTGGTCAAGGGCACCTCCCGATCGCAGGTGAGGGAATCCTGTGGCGGCACTCCTGTCCACATGCACCGCCCTGGGCCTGTTGGTAAACAACACCAAGTCCACGTTAGTCCCGGTCCAACGCATAGAGTTTATCGGGGCGTTCCTGGATGCGACGTCGGCCAGGGCCTCTTTCCCCCCAGACAGGTTCAAGACCCTGACAGGGCTCATCGACTTGATCGCAAGGTTCCCGGTGACAACAGCCAGGGTTTGTCTGCAGCTGCTAGGTCACATGTCGGTGTGCACGTATGTGGTCTGCCACGCCAGACTCAGGATGAGGCCCCTCCAGCTCTGGCTGGCCTCGCAGTTCTCCCAGGCCACGGACAGAATGGACAAGGTCCTCACCATGCCGAACTTGGTGATCACCGCCCTGCGGTGGTGGTCCGCACCAAGCAACATGCTCCAAGGGGTCCCGTTCAGGGACAGGGCCCCGTCGTTGGAGCTGGTGTCCAATGCATCAGACCTGGGCTGGGGGGCCCATGTGGGGACTTTTCAGACCCAGGCCTGTGGTCTCCGCGAGACCTGACCCTTCACATAAACATCAAGGAACTCAGGGCGGTACGGCTGGCGTATATGGCCTTCCGCTCGCACCTGAAGGGCAAGGTAGTCAGGGTTCTCACAGACAACACGGCCTCTATGTTCTATATCAATAGGCAAGGTGGGACTCAATCCTCTGCCCTCTGCCACAAAGCCCTCAGTCTGTGGGACTTCTGTATAGCCCACGACATCCACCTAAAAGCCTTTCACCTGCCAGGCACCCAGAACGTGAGGGCGGATCGCTTGAGTGCAAACAACTTGTATGCACAAGAAGCCGGAGCCCCTCCAGTCTTATGTGAAGTGTAACAACTAATGATTGATTTCCCTCACTTTATAGATTTAAGTCTGGTACAGTTGTTGAAGATCTAGCACAATGGATGTGTTTGCGATGAACTATAGTGGCTTTCTTAAAAGACGGGAGCAATATCTTAAGAGGCTATAAACTTTGTTGGTTGTAAGCCTCCATTTAAAAGAGAGAGGATGAAGATCCTGTTATAGTCAGTGATATCTGCAGCAGGCAGTGTTCACTAAGGTCAAAAGGCTTTACATGAATGTGAACAAATTCCCCAGGAGAAACAAACAAAACTGAGGTCATATGATTCCCTGACTTTTGGTCTCCAGTCACCAGAGGGAAAAAAGCTGTCCCGAGATATGTGATAAGGAATCACAATTGCTAGTGACGTTGAAATAGGTAATGATGATAGAGATAAAGAGGGATTTTTTTTTTTAAACCAACCAACTCTCCCTTCCCCCCCTCCCCCAACATTGCAGGGAAATGGTACAACCACAAGACAGGTATATTTTCATCTCCATGTCCATTTGCATTTGACATTAAGTTGAGTAAAGTGAGTGGAGTCAGACATGTCTGTCACTAGCATCAGCAAAACGTTTGCAATGCATGACCTATTTTCGACAAAAAAGTTGGAGCACATGGTATGTTTGTCTTTAAGTGTAACTGTTATGGCAAAAGGTTCTAGGAAAAAATGTTCCATCTTGGAATGGGAAAGGAAAGCATATAAACTTACTGGATGTATTTGGTCATCCATAAGAATTCAAGAGAGAACAAATCAGGATTCCCATGGAAAATAACTGTCCCAATGAAGGATTCAAAGTCATTTGCGTGAGGATCTGCATTTTTCAGTTGCTCCAAAATTTTCACCTTGTGAGCTTCTATATCAAGAGGCAAATGCAAGGTGTCTTCCTATTTCAGTGTGGATTCAGTTTTGTGAGTGATAGGTAAATCTTAAATGTAAAATGAGTCAACCATTTCTATGATTGTCTCTTGGTATTTTGAGTCCAGCTGATATAAGGAAATTTCTCTTATCAGGAAGACAATATTCTTTGGCTCACAATATAAACTGTCTTTCTAGCAATCAGTCAAGACCAGGGATGCTAGAACTAGGAGTGCTGGGCGTGCGGCAGCACCCGCTGGCTTGAAGGGGTTTCCATCATACACAGGGTTTACGGTTCTGTTCAATGGCTTTTAGCACCCCCACTATATAAATTGTTCCACCGCCACTGGTCAAAATGGTTTCTTGAATGACAGGAGTTCTTTTGGGGTTTTTAAATATAGTGCTTTCCAGCCACTGATCATCAGCAACCACCGCTTCAACCTCTTGGCTCAGAGATTTTGTCAGTTGGATTGATAATTTCCCAAAACTTGAGCTTGGATTCTACACAGAACTATTGTGTCTGACAAAAGGATTTCTGGATGTGCCCAGGCTCTGGGTTTTTTCCCCATCTCTGAATTAGGTACCAGACACTCATCAGGAGATTCTTTGTGATAAACCAGCATTAGCAAGGTTACCATTTTAACTCGGCTGGAATCTCACCAGGGACCTACATTTAGAAATGACACAAGCTTAAAAATTCTTCCCTTTTCCAAGGGAGACTGGAAGGAAGGAATCCTCCCAGGCTATCAGTCAAGAAAATTTTAATTGGATCTGTGGAATCAGTGGCGGCAGCATCTAAATAATCAGCCATCTGTTAATCTAGTCTTAGACGACTCTGATGTTACATACACTTTCACCACAGTGCAGGAGTCAGAGATTTTTCTCCTTTATATTTTTGCCCCATGTTTAAGTAACACTAGCTGTATTTTTAGCCTCTTTGTACAGAATTTGTGCCTTCCTGATCCTGGGCTGCTCTGGGAACTAGAGAGTTTCCTGGGAGCCTAAGTTACGGCTCCATCCTCATAGTGCCCTGTGGGCTGCAGAACTGCCTGGAATCTTTGCCTGCTGGAGCCCCCATGCCAGGCTTGGGAGGGGGTCCTTGCAAGGCAGCCTTATGGCTGTCTCCATCGTGCCTGTGCTGGGTTTGCACTGGTTTAACTGGGTTGGTTTTTAAACTGATTTTAGGTAAACCAGTGCAACTTCTGTGTGCGGACAGGGCCTTAATTTCCCATTGGTAAAATGGGCCTAAGAACCCTTCCTCTCTCCCACCCTTGTCTGTCTTGTCTAGCTAGACGTCAACTGTTGGAGTCTCTTCTGTGGGCTTGGACAGTGCCTGGAGGTCCTTAAGTTGGAGACCAAATGGAACAAGAACAATGAATGGCTTTATTTAACCATTTCTCTCCTGGACAAACCCCCAAAATATCGTGATTTACGGACTATGATGTGGATATTGTTTTGTGCGCACACACACACACCCCAGCTAATGCTAAAATTAAGTCTTTCTCATTGTCTGCTATCGGCTGGAGTTATGGCTGCTCCTGGCACATGTCAAGGCAGTCCCCGGTCCGTGTCAGGTCAGGTTGAAAAGCAGGATTGGAGGGGAAGCGCCTGTTGTAGGATGAAATTTTCTTTTTTCTTCTGGTGGGAGGAGCCAGAGTTGGTGGCTTCAGATGAGCAAACGAAGACCAAATCAGGGATGAGGCCTGAGGTGCAATTGGCTTTACATCCATTAAACTCATAGACTTTAAGGCCAGAAGGGACCATTATGATCATCTAGTCTGACCTCCTGCACAACGCAGGCCACAGAACCTCACCCTCCCACTCCCGTAATAGACCCCTAACTGCTGGCTGAGTTACTGACATCCTCACATCGTGATTTATGGACTTCAAGTTACAGTGAATCCACCATTTACATTAGTTCAAACTGGCAAGTGACCCATGCCTCATGCTGCAGAGGAAGGCGTAAAACCCCTAAAGTCTCTGCCAGTCTGACCTGGGTGAAAATTCCTTCCTGACCCCAAATACGGAGATCAGTTATAACCTGAGCACGAGGGTGAAACCCTTCAGCCAGACACCAGGGAAATAATTCTGTGTAGTAACTCGGAGCTCTCCCAGTCTCTGACCGTTGGAGATGCTTGCTAAAAGCAGCTGCAGATGGGCCGTATGACATTCTAGGCACTCTCCCCAGGTCACGCAGGGAATTGAATCTAAGTATCCCAAGTTCCAGGCTAGCCCCCTGCTATATCATCCTTTGCCCTCTGGTGATCCCTTCTGGCCTTAAACTCTCTATAAATCTCTGTTAGTTTCTCTGAGTAGCTAATACTTAGGTTAGCCATAATCTGAAGGCTTTGCATCTTTCATGCGAGGGAGAAAGGTTTGCTTTTGGCAGAGATAGATAGCAGGGGTTTCAGGACATTTAAAATCTTTTTCTGACCATTTTGCACAAGAAAAAGCATTCTGTCAGACTGTGTACAGTATGTGGACTCCACATTTTAAAATAGCTGGGTTCTTCTTTCCTGCACAAGGAAAGAGAGAGAAGCAGAAGACAGATACATTGGTCATCTAGCAGACTTTACATTTACTTTTATTGTTTAATATACGTATTGACACCAAATAGTTACATGTCTGTGCATTGGCCTAGTTGTGATGACTGTATCCGGATCCTTGTCTAGCTCATTTCATTACTCATATGCTAGGGATCTGGCCAGGTGTTTCTTGAATGCTGCTGTGTATTTATTCATCACATAGAGTGTTTACAATACTACAGTGATGAAAGTGACAAAAACCCCTGGGGTGGGGAGAGAGACAGACACGCACACAACATGCGATTTCATAGATCTGCCATCGCATTGATGGTATCGGCAGATCTCAGTTTTATCCCATATCATGCGGCAGCTACACTGCCTCCTCCACCTTATTTCTGCTATGACTTCTGCTCAGATTTTTTCCTTCCTCCTCCACCATCTGTCCCCTTAACCTTCCAGCACACAAGGAATTTTCAAAATTGTCCGTTTTGTGCCGTTACCATATTTTGTCACACACAAAAATCTGAATACATAGCGTAAAGCACTACAGACAAGAGTAGCTGTATGTGTTTGTGCTGCTATAAACTTGCATGGCAGCACTTTCCTGTGTTCCTGGGAAGGGGGGGTATTGGATTATTTACTGGGTTACACACTTTTCCTTCCACATTGCAATGTTTTGTGGATGTGGTTTTTCCCCCTAAGTTACTGATATTAGTTACAAAAATTCCTCATATTTACAACATCAGCTGTTGACTTGAGAACACAATCTTTGGAATGTGTATGTGATCTGTCAGCTAATTTGAGTTAACCAGTGACATACTTTGTCATCTAGACATAGTCAACCCCAGTAACGTATTCAGATCACAGAAAGCCTGGAGTCTTGTCTTACTTATGCATGCAGGGGAGTAAGACTAGGTCTCAGCTGAAGACCTGCCTTGTCTTGGGTTTGAATTTCATGTGGAGCGCAGCTCCTGCTCACTAGCTATGTTCCTCACAAGGCGGGAGCAGGAGAGGGATTGTGACTCTTGGCGAGGGTGTGTCCAAGTCACAATCCTTCTGGAGCAGGGCAGGCTACGTGCTCCTGTGCGTAAAGGTGCAGTCTTGCCCCCAGTGTGCATTTGGGGTTGTTACTGGCACGTAGCGGCACTTGGCACAGAAATAAAGCTTTGGGTGGGGAGCTGAGTCATTTCCTTGCTGGAGCTGTCCAGCATCTGAATAAACAAGGCCCTCTGCATAACCTGAAAGGTATTATCATTCAGACACATTCAAACCAGAGTAACTTACTCAAAGTAACAGGCATTTGTGTGACGGGGATTGGGGCGCCTTGGGTGAGATCAGAAAAGTTTATTCTTAAAAACATGAACAAATATTTTTAATTTTGTAATTGTCATTTTAGAAGGTGACATCTAGGGAAATAAGTAATACATCACTGGTGCATAAGAAATTGGGAGTAACCTGCTTCAGTCTTACATTGCATGGGGGTGTGTGAGAGAGAGAGCGAGCGCGCACTAACATAGGCAGTATTAATACCCCCTCCGTTTTGATTTATGTCAGTCTATCCGGAGATTTCTTAGTTACGCGACTGATGAGAAGAGCAGAGTGAGTTATGGGAACGTGCATGGACAGACAATCGTATGTGGTACTTTATGATGTTCCTGGAGGCATGTTTTGGGCCTGTGGCCAATATTGGTTTAATCAGCAAACGGAGTCTGTTTTGTGCAGCAACTGCAAGAATTTCAGGTGGAAGCACAGTGGTGTATAAAGGCTAGGCCAGGGAGTCAGGGAATAGGAACATACTTTAGTCACACAGTTTAAATGGTGAAGTCCACATTTCTAGTACTCAAGCAGATACTTGCCGTGGGTTATTCATTAACAGCTCATAGGCTGAAATTTATTTATCCCCAGAACTGAAAAATGAACAAGTTTCTAGAAATCACACGCTGCCAGTGGGCAGGAAAAAGGCTAAATTCACAGGAGCCATTGTTCACCACAAACAATTCAGCTGACCCTGCTGACGAACATTTAATTAGTGGGCTGTGTCAAGTGGGGAAGATGAATTTCAGGGGAGCGGGGACTCTGATTATGCAGAATGGTGGGAGGCTTTTCTGAGAGTCTGTTGGAAGAGTGACACATCAGAGCAGATGGCTATCGTGGCGGGGTCAGGGGTGTTTGAAGTGTACATTTGTCAGTTTTAAAGAAATTGTGCCCCCGACATACTGAAAGGATTGTGACCCCGGCCCAGAGCACTACCATGGAATGTAAAGCTAAAGGCTCGCATCCTCCGCCCTACCTCCACTGGGGCCATATTGATTCACATCACCTAAGAACGGGGCCCAAGTATGTGTTGTGTTGGTAAGGGCCAGTGGCCTGCGGAGCAGGGGAACAGAGTTCAGGATCTGGCAGGTGCTTCAATCTTTGGGGCTCAGGAGGAAGAGTGGTGATCTGCAGTGGACCCCGGTAGCCCATTTGGCAGTGTCATTTGGTGGGGGCTGATGGAAGCCTCCTACGCTCTGTGGCCTGACACCGCACTAGTTATAACTTCGGGACTTGAGGATGGATGAGTGAGGGGAAGTGGGAGAAGGGAAGTGCCCTGGGGATGCCTACAAGTGAAATAAATCAGTGCCCGGCACTGAGGGGCGTGGCTGGCCCTCTTTGGGCGGAGACGGGTGGTGCTTGTCTAACGAAGTCATGGCGAATATTGTTTTCTCATCATTTCCTTTTGATTTTTCAGCCCTGGCCCAGCGTGTCCAATCTGGCCAAGGACTTCATTGATCGCCTGCTCACAGTGGATCCCAGTGACAGGATGACAGCTCTTCAGGCCTTAAAGCACCCCTGGGTAGTCAGCATGGCAGCCTCCTCCTCCATGAAGAACCTGCACCGCTCCATCTCTCAGAACCTCCTCAAGAGGGCGTCCTCTCGCTGCCAGAGCACCAAATCAGCCCAGTCCACCCGCTCCAGCCGCTCCACCAAATCCAATAAGTCGCGGCGGGTGCGGGAACGGGAGCTGCGGGAGCTCAACCTGCGCTACCAGCAGCAATGCAATGGCTGAGAACTCACCAGGAAACTGCCAGCTGTCTTCCCAGGTGCACTTCCTCTGGTGCAGGTGTGCAACGGTCCCACGCGGCGGGGAACACCCAGGCTCCTGCTGAAGGAGTGCTCCTCCCTGGGCGCGAAGCTCGGGGAAAATGGAACCTTTGCACCCCAGCCCCCCACAGTGGGCACTCCTCACTTGGGTGGGCTGCGTTTCGGAGCCTGATGCAGGAAGTGGAGCAGTGAAAGCCTTCCTTGTGCTCATCCAGGTCCAGAGTGAAGGTCAAAGTTCAGGGCCTCAAGTACTCAGCAAATTAGGGAGCCCCGTGAAGAGAAGAGCCCCCTCCCCAGCCCAGGAGTTTGGCTGCCTATAGTTATTTATTGATTCCAGAATGTTAAGTCCCTATACATGCTTGGACAGTATTTATATTGGACTCCATTGATGCTGGTGGGAGTCACACGCACAGCTAGGGTTGGAAGTGCTGTGACTCAACAGCAAGCCAGCTGCATGAAGGAAATGCCAGGCAGGAGTCTTCAGTGAGGAGCATGAAGCAGAGAGGTTTCCCCCAAGGATCCCCCCCCCGGTGACTGTGACAGCATCACAGGTTACTCGTGCTGGTTAAGGATTGATTGAGGTATCGGCGCCCTGGAGCGCAGATCGTCTGCAGTCGCAGTTCCCCTTTGCCCTGACTGAAGGTTCCTAACTGTGGGGAGGGGAGAGGATGCGAAACCTGCAGGAGCAAAACGCTTTGCAGGACACCTACAAACTTCTTTTCTAAAGCGAACCCCGTGGCTAGCCCTGGCCCCCACCCCTGCGCTAGCACTCCGGAAGATCTCCTCTGTCTCGGGAAGCGTAAGGCTTGTGAGCCAGTGCAGAGCAGCTGGGGCAGGCACAAAGGGAGGGTGTGGAGGTGTCAGGAGAGGCCACTTTGGACATATTTTGAGGCAAAAAGCACGAGGCTAAACGGAAGCAGAGGTTGGTGCTGGCAGGGGCCCCTCTGATCTGGCCGTTCTCAGAGGCGAGCTGGCGTTCCTTCTTGCCGCTGGATTGGAGGTTTTTGGATTCTTCACCCTAGTGTTGCACCATGGACCCGACAGACAAATGGTTCCAACTGTGCCACATTACCAGGCCAAAACTGTGACTGCCCCAGCCATTACCCACTGCTTCCCCTTCGGCCACGCACGCTGATTCTGCCAGCGCCTGGCCTGCTTGGCACCCCAGGCCTGCCTTTGGGATAGCTTCATGGCCAGTTACGGCGTGCACAAGGGAGTGGGATGGGGGCAGTCATGTCACCACAGAAACTCCTTGTTAACACGGACGGGAGCCTTCCTACCAGATATTCAGTCTGGAGCATCGGCCCTGGTAACACATGCCAGGCCTAGTGAAGCGCTGCTCCAGGTGCTCTGTCAAAGGTCACTCGGCTCCTTGTTTTCCTCTGTGGACTTAAGGCAGAGTCATCTCTGCCATGACCTTGTGCAGGGTGTGTCATTCCCTATGGCTAGGAGGCGCTAAAAACGTGATCTCCAGAGTCCCAGATCGCTACCTTACCCACAAGCCCTTCCGAAGGCTTTCTCCTCCCTTGTGTGGGATAAATGAACTTGCAGATTGCCACATGCTGAGTTCTGGTCTAATCCAATGTGTTCCCTCCCCATCTCAGTTCCTGACTGAGACAGAGCCTGCGGGAACGTCTGTCTCACCTAGGAGAGTCTCCCCTCAGGGTTGGTAGCCATTACTCTTCAGAATGCTGCAGCCGTAGAGCCCATCTCCTTGGCGATTGAGTTATCATGGGATGCGTCATCCGGAAAGGTCCCGTGTGCCGTCACTCGTGGCAGATGTAGGGCCTAATGCGTTTTGGGAAACAAAATGCTTTTATAGAGGTCGTCTCAGCTCTGCACAAAGCCAGTTCTTGGTGACTCAGCTTGAGGCTTACGAGGTCTGTCTGGCTTTCGGGGGTGTGCATGACATGCGTGATGGCGTGACCCAGGCCTTGCATCTGTGATGCAGGCTGTGATCTTGAGGCCAACTGGCCTCTCACTGGTTTGATTAGTGTCCACACTTCTCCTGGGCTTCTTGTAAGCAGAGCTCCAGTTCTCACCGATGCAACCTTGTCTCTTCTGTGGGAAACCTCCGAGTATACCTGGGCACACTCAACAAGAGCAGTGCAGATCATTGTGTTGGCCTTTCACCTCTTGGTTTCAGTTGGGCGGTTCACCCCCTCTTAGTTCTAACACGCTTATGCCCAGACAGTAGCCATATGTAAGCAAAGAAGGGGATGGTGGAGATTTCCCGGAGGGAGAGGGAGTCCAAGCTCCTCTTGGAACCTCAGGCAATCTCCTGTCCCTTTTTTTTTTTTTTTACTTTGCCCTCCCACTCCCCAGGAGAGGCTAGTGGCAGGAATCCCACTAGCTGAGTGCAGGTTACAAAAGTTGCTTGGGCTGGGTTGTCTCTGGAAATGTGCTGCAGTCGCAGATCGTTCTGCTAATGAAGCCAGTTAGTCTGCTGTGCTTTTGAGCAGCTGTGCACATGCCCTTGATCTGCTCTGCTGGAATTCTGCCTTGCGTGCTCTCTGGACTCTCTGCCTTTGTATATTTCACTCCGGCATCTCAACTCTCTCCAGCTGACCTGAGACTCAGGAGTTTCTGCCTTCAGAAATGCCTCATTTGTGGATTTCACAGGTTAAACACTGCCCCCATCCCCCACAATCTGCCTAGGAGTCCCTGTGCGCATTTTACCTGTCTCCCTCTTTTCCCTCTTAACTAGGGTTCTTGAGGTTTGGCCTAGTGTGAGGTTGGGGCACTTGCTCCGGTATTGAATAATCTCATAAATAACGCAGTGATTGTGTATCTGTGCCCTGGGTGAGGCCTGCGTCTCGCTTGTCTGGGACAAACAGTACCCAGAGAGAAATCTTTCCTGCTTAGTAAGTGAAAATGGTCCCTCTCCCCGCATTTGAGTGAAATATGAGTGAAGTTAGAGTGACACCTAGTGGCAAATCGCAGTATATCATCTTGCAGAGAGAGAGCTCTTCGCATTTTGTTTCCTTATACAGTAACTCCTCACTTTGTAGTTATGTTCCTGAAAAATGCAACTTTAAGTGAAACAATGTTAAACGAATCCAGTTGTCCCATAAGATTTAATGTAAAAGCAGGGGGTTAGGTTCCAAGGAAATTTTTTGGGGGCAGACAAAAGGCATTATACTGTATACTGTACAGCACTGTACTGTGGTTGGGAAGTGCCCCTGGCTTACCCCACACAGGCACAGCCCGCTGCAAGCAAGGACACTAGGAAGAACCTTCGCAGCAGCAGCAGCTTCCCCGGAGAACAGGCTTGGACTTTGCCGGGAATGTTCCAGGCCCCCCTCTTCCTGTCCCCGCTCCACCCCTTCTCCCCCCCCCCCCCCTCTCTTCTCGGGCGCCCCCCCCCCCCCCCCCCCCCCCCCCAAAGTCCTAAGGGGGAGGAGTGGAGACAGCACTTCCCCACTCCTGCCCCTCCCTCCCAGCACTTCGCGCTTAGGACTTTCTGGGAGGGAGGGGGAGGAGGCGGAGAAGAGGAACTTGTGCAATGCTCCTTTGTAAAGTCGCTGCTCTTCCACAGAATCTTACAAGCAGGCAGCCAAACGCCGTTAGAAGGGAGCATCGCACAACTTTAAACAAGCATGTTCCCTAATTGAGCAGGGCCGTAACATTGAAACAACGTAAAATGAGGAGTTACTGTAGTTACGAGTGAGACATCTCCATGTTTGGTATGCAGGGGACTTGGTGGGGGGTGTCCTCATCAGATCAGACAGAGCTGTCAGAGCCATTGAATAATTCCTGTCTTTAGCATGAGCACATCTCCTTTTTTATTCCTTTGGCAAAACTTCCCAGATTAAATTGCCCAGTGCCCTGTCCCCTGACCGGACGTCGTCCAGAGCAGAGCAGCACACTGGCCTGGCGAGGCAGGGGAACGATTCTTGGCCACGTGCTTGAACCATTGGCACGGAAGTTGTGATATACCAGTGTCTGAATTTTAGTTAGGAGTATTTCTGTCTACCACTGGGCTCTCCTTAGATGTCTGAGTAGAATCGTTACAATTACGCAATTCGACGTCTCTGATAGCCGCCCAGCCTTTCCCTCGATCCACGCATGGGCCAGTGTTTGCTGTCATAGGGTGATAGGCTTGTGGAGTCGCACAAATAGTGAAGGTACTAGCTGGTTATCTGAGGGACTAATGCAGGGGGAGAAGGGCAGAGAGCCGTTTGACTCCCTCTTTCCACCTGTACCAGGAGAACGTTAGCTTGGGAATGTTGCGTTTGCATTTTGTACCTGAAAAGGTTTTTCTGCCCAACCATGCCCTCTTCCCTGTGGGGAGAAGTGGCTGGGTTATTCGTACAGATGGACAATCAGATGAATTTGTCCCTTCCATTCCCAAATCATTGATTTTTACAAATGTGCTCTCTGTAACTGCTCAGCAAACTGCTCGTGGGAACGAATTTTAGCCAACAGGTTGTTTGAAAACTTCACTTTGGCAGCTTTGCTATTCATTATCCTTGGGGTGTGGTTGGTCACCTAAGTCACATGGCATTGTTTGCTCCTCCTGTAAGCAGGAGCATAGTGCCTAGGGAATGACAAGTTGCCTTCTCCTCATGTGGTTATGGGTATAGGTCTGAAGAACAGCCACTTGCCACATACGGGTGCAAATGTTCACATGGACAAAGGCAGGAAGCTGGCTGAATAGGACATCTGTTCAGTCTTCCATTGCCTACTAGTGAACAACAGCATTCAGCTGGTTCTGCCCTGTGGCAGAAATCTCACGGGATGTGAGGAGAAAGCAGAGAGTAAACGGGCTGACTGGAAGCAATCACTTGGTGACCTAGTACATTGTCCTCCTGGGACTAGCTCTCAAATTGCTGCTTTCCCCGCTATTCCCTGGGGAAAATGTTCCTTTAAGGAGTGAATGGAAATACATGTGTCTGTCCATTGGAACTTAGCAATACTGTGTGAAATGGTCTCTTCGCCCTGACTAGGAGTTTCAGCTTGTTTGCTCTTTCGGGGGAGGTGGATCTGGCTTCGTAGAATGCTATCCATTGGATCCTGCATATTTTGGATCATGGAAATAACAAAGAGCTTCCAAGGAGAACAGTAGGTGGGTTGCAAACAGAGGATGCAACTTTGGGTCCCACTTATGAATGTATTGGAGTTGGACTTTCCAAAAGCCTTTGACAAGGTCCCTCACCAAAGGTTCTTAAGCAAACTGCACAGTCATGGGATAAAAAGGAAGATCCTCTCAAGGTTAAAAAATGTGAAACAAAGTGTTGGACTAAATAGTCAGTTTTCACACTGGAGAGAGGTAAAGAGCGGCATCCCCCAGGGATCTGTACTGGCACCCGCGCTGTTCAACACATTCATAAATGATCTGGAAAAGGGGGTGAATAGGGCGAAGGCAACATTTGCAGATGATCCAAAATTACTCGAAGAATTACTTGTGAAGGCCAAAATTATAACTGGGTTTAAAAAGTGGCTATTAGCCAAGATGGTCAGGGACGTAGCCATGATTAGTCTACTCCTGACCCCTCCCAATGCAACGCCAGACAGCTAAATGCCAAGCTGATGGGAAAGAGGCCAGTGCTTCTTCATGAAGTATTCCAAAATAATGGTGATATCTTATGTAATGTTCCGATTGCAGTAGAACCCAGTGGCCCCAGTCAGGTTCAGGGCCCCGTTGTATCGGAGCTATGCAAACACAGATGAAGGCATGGCCTCTGCTCCCATGAGCTTCACAGGTTTAAGCAGTAGGTGAGATCAGCTAGGGAGTGCGGGCTGCTGCTTGGCATGGTGACTTGGAAGCCAGCTGCAATGAAGTTCCCGCGACAGGTTTGGGAACAATCAGCCTGCAGACATTCTAACCCCTTTGGGCTGGGTGGTCTCCAGACCTCGACGCATGTTTTCTCTAGTTCTTCTAATGTCTTCTCTGGTAACTTTCCATTGCTTCTTCCTTCTTCCCCCTCCATCCTGCTCCTTGTCCCACATTCTGGACTCTGCGCTCTGCCGTGTGGACGTTTGGTTGAAATACTGGTGCCCGACATACTGTATTAGGGCTGTGGGGTGGCTGAGGCTGGGCACACAAACATGCACTTCTCTAGTGACCCAGCACTTACACGGAAAGATGAGAGTTTCTAATGTCCTCGTGTGGCCCCCAGAATGATTTTGGCTGATCTGGGCAGGACAACGGGCTCTGTCTCTCTCTGATGCCTTCATCAGAATCTAGGCTAACCACGTGCATGAAGTGAGGCACTTGGAAACCATGGAGCGATCTTGAATTTACTGTTTCTGGGGCTCTGGGCTCACTAAGGAGACCCCGCATCACTTACCAATTATTGAAAAGGGCTTCAAGTCCCCCAGCACGGCTCCTTCCTTCTGGGGTGGCAGCTCCCAGGCTAGTCCCATTAAAGCTGCCCTGTTGACTGCAGTTTTACCGTAGGTGCCAAGATACAGCTATGGGGCAGATTGTTCCCTGTGGCCAGACTCTGCTCATGCCAGGGGAGGAGAGGTGGACAGAGCTCTGCTCTGCCATGAAAGGGGGAGCAGCTGGCATAGGAAGATGCTATGTCACCTCTGCCAGTTTCATGCTAGCGGAGGGTACCCTGCACAAGAGGAATTGCCTGCTGCCAACCTCTGGCCAAAGTACAGTCATTACGTGATGTCTGAGCAGCACAGTAACAGACTGGAGGAACTGGCCCAACATCTTGAAGAACCAGCGAGGGCACCCTTGGAACCTCCATGCATTGCCCGTTCAGGGGAGCACATGGACTCTCCTAGGGGCATGCTGCCCTCGTTAATGTTTACAGTAGGATGGGAAGGGCCAGGATCAGTAACGATTCTTGTATTGCGACCAAAGTGCCCATCCAGAACATGAGCATCCCTGTCTCTGCTCACAGCTCGGGCCCACAGATCATCTCTCCTCTGAACCTGCCTTCTCTTTATCCAGGACCTGTGTGGTAGGCAGGAGATAGCTTCATGTCACAATACAACCCTCTTGTCCCTTATGCAAACCAACCACCCAACCCATCCCGCATGGTGTGGGTAATGCAGCCCTGCCATTACACTGGCTGAGGCCATATCACTTCTTACGTGACATCCTCCTGCAAACTCTGACGTTTGATAGCTCACGTTCATCTGATTTGCTGTAATATTAAAAATCCTTAATAGTGTGTGACTGGAAGAGACAGGAGCCAACAGTGGCTTCCTAGAGAAGCAAACACTTGGAAAGCATTGCAGAAAGCTGCTCCTGACTGCACACTTAAAGGGCTGTTGTGTGTGCCCAGTGGGCATGTGCGTGTGTCACACGTGCCCTTGCAGTTTCCAGCTGTATCTCTTAAAAAGCTATCACTAAGTGCCTACGCTGTTTGGTGCCTCGTACCAGACTTTGTGTGGACTGTGTTGATGCTCTCCCTCTCACGAGGCTTCTGGTGCTTCGTCCAAACTATTCATCTCCACCCCCAGAAAGCCTAGATAACTATGCAGCCCTTAAACACTACAGGGGCATGTCCCTGTGTGTCAGATGCGTGCATTACTGAGCAGGGGCATTGCCAAAGACGTGCAATAGGAAGGGTGTTCTCTGATGGTGCTGCGTGCCCAGAGCACAGCTTTGTCCCTTGCCGCTCTGACCACTCCCTTGGTGAACAGTGCCTGGGAGGAGAGGCCACCTGCCTGCCTGACGATATTCCCTTCTCCATCTGCATTTCCCTCTGTCCTCCTATGCACAACATACTGTAGATTCTCTCCTCGGTACCAGACGAGCTGCTGGCTGTGTTCTGAGAACTTTGCACTGTGGTTGCCTTTTGACTGTGGAAGAAATCTGGGCCCAAGTTGTAGGTACCCGGTAGGCGGAGCACCTGCCATGAGCACACACGAAGATGCTGTGATCCTTCCTGTTACCTTTCATGACACGCAGATGCCTCTTGGAAGCCCTCAGGACTGAAGGTCTTGATGCGCTGGCTCCAATTTTGTTGCCAGGGCTTCCCTTGCCTTGTAGGAGCTGCTGAAGGTACTCGCATCATGTCCCACTTTGTCTCCTCTCAAAAGGATGCGCTGTTTGTCTTGAGAAGTACCCGGTTCTGTGATTTGCCTTTGACTCCTTTTGTACACTAAGGAATCTCTTGTAGCGTGAGATCTGATCCATGGTAATTAACCTGTAATGTTAAAATGAGTGTATAGAATTATTTATTTTGTGTATTCAGTCTGTTAAATGTGTAAATGTATCCGATGTATCCAATAAACCTTTTGTCCTGGTTCCCTGGCTGGGGCCTGCTCTCTGCCGGACACCCAAAGGAGGGGGCTTTTCTGGGGTTACAGTTGCTGAATGTATCAGGGGCTAAGAGCGATGCCCACCTGGGGCATTTCCCTGCGCTCCACTCCTGTCTCAAACACACCCGGTGCGGTAGTGAGTCAGGGACCCTTTACAAAGAGACCTTGCTCCTTCCCTTAAGGAAATGTTGCATTGTCCCCATTAAAAGAATAGTGGTTGCCATTTCTGTAGGCTGTCTTCAGCCAAGGATCTGCCAGCACTTGGCAACGGAGGGAAGGACTGGAGACGTGAGATCTTCAAAGGTCTCGAAGGGAGTTAGGCACCCATCTCTCACTGAAAGCCACTGGGAGTTGGGTCTCCTTCAACGCACTCTTCATGCTGTCTGGGCAGCACCTAGGATGGTGTGTTTGCGGAAGCGCCCAGCAGATCTTTGGTGCTCACCATTATTGCTAATCGATAACCTGCTGTCCACAAGCACCCCTAGCCAGCAGCACAAAGTCTTGGCTTACCCTGGGCTTTCTCTAATAGATGGAGCTCCCCTTCTTTGATCCCATTGCTCCTATGTCACCCTGACTGACTCCAAGGAGGCCGAAGGGTGGACACCCTGAGTTGGTGGCAGGTTCCCCTCAGCCCTGAGCTGTGGCTTAGCCGCAGGTTGAGCTCTTTGTCTCTCCTCATCTCTCATCTTGCCAGCACCCGCTCGGGGCAGCTGCTCTTCAGCGAGCTCCCTCCATTCTGTCGCTCCTGGTAAAGGGGAGCCGGGTGTGAACCCCCTTTCCAGGTGGAGCTGCAGCACAGCCCTAGAGAAAGGTGCTGGCCCTGGCCCAGTGCGACTGCCTACGCAGCCCTCCACCGCACAGGCCTTTGCAAAGTCCTGCCTCCATTACTCTCCACTAGTACCTGTGTCTCGGCCATTGCTGCTTGCTAGGATTGCCTCAGATCCCCAGGATGTCTCATTGGGTCGGGTCCTGCTGGATAGCTCTCTGGCCTGATTCTCCATGCTCCGGAGATGTTAAAGGAACCAGGCCAAAGCTTGCTCCCTGCGGTGGCCCCCAACGCCTTCCTGCTGCTTTTTGCAGACAGGCGCTTGGCTGCCCAAAGACCTTGTCTCATCCATGACAAGCTGGAAGCTGCAGTTCTTTGCTCATCTCCCAGGCTGGCCCCGATCCTGTGCTCCCACCCCCTCTCACGCTGTAGCTCTGCTAAACACGAGCAGTCATCTTGCTCTGGCCTGATGTTTCCATTCCCAGCAGGGAGCCCAGTGCCTAACTACTAGCCCGCAGGGCAAGGACCTTCCCATGCTCCTCTGCACTGCTCTCTTGTTGCCAATCGGGGAAGGCCTGGCACCCCTGCCCCAAGCTGGGACACCCTGCCCTGCCCCAGGGAGCTGGGTCCTGGCTCTGGTATAAATAAATGCACTGATGCCAGTGGGAGGAGACTCTAATAAGCAGACTCTATATCCTCTAGGGCTAACCCAGGCAAAGCAGCTGGGGACTCCTTGCTTATGCTTAGAAACCCTCGCCCCTGAGAGTTCAAACAGCATAGGAATGTTTGTCTTCCCCCAGTGTGATGGGGCGCGGGCACGTCCCCTCTTCCAGGCTGTGGGGGAAGCAGTCAACAAAGTCTTTTGTGGACAGTGTGTGTAGGGGCGTAAATGCCCTGGCCTGGGGGCATTTGGGGGTGGGGGCAGTGCTGTGTAAATACCTGGCCCAGGTGTGTGTGTGAGTGTGTGTGTGTGTGTGTGCTCTGTAAATACCCTGGCCTGGGTGGGTGTGTGGGGGGCAGGGGATGCTGTATAAACATCCTGCCCTGGGGTGGGTCCAGGGGTTCCTCTAGGGGCTGGCTCTGGTCCCGCCTAGCCGGCTGCAGGGGCAGCCTCTGAGAGCTGGGGCCCGTCCCTGGTTTTGTTCAGGGCCGAGGCCCGTGATTTGGTGCCAGGAACACCAGGTTGGGTTCTGCTGGTGACTGTCCCACGCCTGGTGCCCAGAGAACTGGTGGGGCTGCAAGCAGCCAGTGCCACCTCCCCTGCAGGTGAGTGTCATTGTCAGTGGGGAGCTTGGTAAGGGGTGTCATAGGGGGGAGAAGTGGGCACCCTTTTCCCTCCCCTCCTGCATGGGAACAGGACCCCTGGGCAGCCCTAGGGGCAGGATGGGAGGGTACTGTTGCTCCTCGGTGCTCCCACCTAGCCCCGACCTCTCCCTTCCCCTTCTAGTCTGCCCAGCCTCCACTTGGCTCAACCCTCCCCACCCCAGCTCCAAGCCCCCCACCCTCTTGCTTCCTGCCTAATTCCTCTGAGTCACCCCACTGGCCTGCACCCACTCCCACAAGGCCCCCAACCTCCCACAGCCCTGCAGGCTCAGAGCATTCTCCTGTGGTGACCACCAGCCCCCTGTCTTGGATGCCACCTCCCCTGCCAGCTGGGACTGGAGAAGCCCATGGACTGCAGGAACCAGGGGCCTATGGAGAACCAGCCCCCCCCCCGCTCGGCGCTGCGTCCCGGGGCTGCAAGGCAGATCCCCGGTGGCACTGCACGAGGTGCATGGTGGAGCTGGCTGGGGGGCTCTGTTTGCCTGTACTGAGCTGATGCCCTGGGGCTGTCTGTGTGTACGTGGCAGCCGAGTGGGATCCTGGACTCCTGTTTTCTCTTTCTCCAGCGAGTCCATATAGGCCGAGCTGCCCGGAGCCGGGCTGGGCACTGCCTGGGAATCTACACGGCACTGTGACCTCCCTGCCCAGGGCCCCCCACTTGCACCCGCGCTGTGAGCGGAGGGGTGAGGGTGGCTCACGAGCCAGGCAGCAGCTCAGCAGAGCTGGGGCAAGGGCGGCCGGTACCGGTGAGGTGCCCAGAGGCTTGGGGGTCAGGGGTGGGGCAAGAAGGCCTGTGTAGCCCCCCACACCCTAGGGGCAACCTGGAGTTTCGGCCTCAGAGCCTGGCCCAGGGCCCACGTCCTTCAGCCAGCTCTGCCCATGCACCCCCTCCTTGGTGCTCTGCTGCGCCCGGCTGGGCCTGCAGATGAACAGCTGCCAAAGTGACTGCCCCACAGAGTGCCCCCATCCCACCCTGGGCAGTGGGCAACGCAGCCTTTCCCGGGACCATTCCTCTGAGCCCCTGGGGAGAACCCTGTGCCGGAGCTTCCCTGGCATGGCAGGATGGGGGCAGAACAGGCCAGCAGGACGTGGGAAGTGCCTCTGCAGGCTCGTAGGGGGTTAACTCTAGCATGAGCAGGGCCCATTGGGCT
>NW_020664517.1:517310-518218 GCF_002925995.2 Terrapene triunguis | reverse complement strand
ACTGACGGACCCCCGGGGCGGGCGACGCGCTGGGACTGAAGGACCCCCGGGGCGGGTGACATGCTGGGACTGTCAGCGAGGGCAGAGGATCAGGTCTCACCTGAACCCTCTCCCAGCTGGCTCCATTGCCCCAGGCTCCTCACACCTGGTCCCTCCCGGCACAGCGTGGGGCTGGGCGTGGGTAGCCAGGACCCCCCTGGCGCTGCAGGGGTTGAGCACCAAGGAGCTGGACAAAACACCGGCTGCACAGAACAGGCCCTTTATTCCCTTGTACAGAGCCTGCAGGGGGAAGTCCCGGGATCTCAGCCCAGGGCCCCAAGCAGTAGGGTGACCAGACAGCAAATGTGAAAAATCAGGACGGGGGTGGGGGGTAATAGGAGCCTATATAAGAAAAAGACCCAAAAATCAGGACTGTCCCTATAAAATCGGGACATCTGGTCACCCTACCGAGCAGCTGCCCGCGGGCCCAGGCCACCACTCCCCACTCTCCCTGGCGCGCCGCAGCAGCGTCTCTCCCCAGCTGGGCGCTAGTTGGAGGCCAGGACGCTGTCGATCCAGGTGCGGAAGGCGCTGACTCGGCCGTACACGGCGGGCGCCCGGACGTTGCAGTTGCTAGTTCCCCAGGAGACGATCCCGATCAGGGTCCAGGCCCCCCCTTTCAGGTACACGAGTGGGCCGCCCGAGTCCCCCTGGCAAGAGAGCGGGGCTGACGTGGCACCATACCAGGGCCCAGGGCAAGAGGGAGGCAGTGCCTGGGCACTGGCAGGAGGAGGTCTCCCTGGGGCGCTAGCTGAGTGGGGGTGAGGGGCTCCAGAGAGATCCTCCCCCTCTCTGGCCCAGCCTGCCATGCCCCTCCCCCTACCCATCCACCCTGCCCTGTGCCCCTCCCGCCTCCTCTACCCACCCTG
>NW_020664517.1:514419-517300 GCF_002925995.2 Terrapene triunguis | reverse complement strand
CCTGTGCCCCTTCCCCTCCCCCTCCTGCCCTGTGCCCCTACCCCTGCCCATCCACCCTGCCCTGTGCCCCTCCCACCTCCTCTACCCACCCTGCCCTGTGCCCCTTCCCCTTCCCCTCCTGCCCTGTGCCCCGCCCTCTGCCCATCCACCCAGTGCCCCTCCCCATCTCTACCCGCCCTGCCCTGTGCCCCTGCCTTATGTCCCTCGCCTGCACACCCTGCTGTGTCCCTTCCCCTCCCCCGCCCACCCTGCCCTGTGCCCGACACCCGTTGGGTGGGTGACGTTACAGATCGTTACCTGGCAGGAGGAGGCGCCGGCCCCCCCAGCACAGATCATGGAGCTGGTGATGCGACTGCCCCAGTATTGCTGGCACTGGCTCACCGTGACCAGGGGCAGGGCCACCTGCTGCAGCCAGACGGCCCCACCGCTCGCTGGGAAAGAAACCCCCAATCAGAGCCAAGGGTGGAGACAGCCAGACACCCAGAGAAGTACCTGCGAGCTGCCTGCTGGTTGCACTGCTATGCAGTGGCCTGGTGCCCCAGCGCTGGGCGCCGCATGGAGCCAATACGGGTGGGCGAGCTCCAGGCTGCCCCCCTCCCCCCCCCCGGAGCTGGCATCGGACTGTGGGTACGTACCGGTGCCGCTGGTCCGCCCCCAGCCGGTGGTGATGCAGGTGGGGTTGGCTGGGAGCGACTCGCTGGCTGTAGCCAGGCAGACGGGGGACACGCGGGCACCCAGCTGGGCGGGGGAGGCGAGCTTCAGCAGGGTAATGTCGTTGTTCATGGTGTTGGCGTTCCAGTAGGGGTGGGTGATCGCCTGCATGGGGGCGGGACAAGCAGCCCTTAGCACCGGGGGGAGGCTGGTGTCACCCCAGGGGAGCGCGGCCTTGCCCTCGCTGCTCCCCTAGGTGCGATGCCATCCCGCCCCACTCGCTCGCTGGATCCTGCCTGCCCTGGTGCTGCCCCGAGGGACAGTGCTGATCTGGGCACGGGGCCTCGCCTCACTAACTGCCCGCTCCCGGGGCTCCCGCGGCGCTGGCCTGGGGGAGCACAAGGGACTGGGCCACACTCCCCAAGGGCTCGCTCCAGGCCAGGGCCTCCATGGCTCCCATCGCCATGGGAATGTGCCCATCTCCAGGAGGCGCAGGGAGCCTGGCCCAGGGAGCCCCGGGCAGAGCTGGGCAAGTCCCAGCCTAGGGCTTGTCCCTGCACCCATCCCTGCTGTGTGGAGAATGGGCCCCCATGCCCGGCCGTGCCACTGCCAAGGGGTGCTGAAAAGGGGGTTTGCCTCTGCCAGCCCCTTCTCTTCCCCCACCAGGGCACAGCCCCAGGCACAGAGCTGGGGTGCCTGCCCCCCACCCCTGGGCTCTGTGGGACTGCCCAGCATCTTGCCCCCCTCTCTGCAGCGCCCTGGATGGCATTCGGGGAGGACTCACCTTGGCAATGGACTTGACCTGGACTGGCTCAGATCCGGAGCTCCTGTCGTACTCCCCAAGGATGGCAAAGTGAGTCCCGGCTCTGCAAGGGAGAGAGCCAGTGGGGCTGGGCACCCAGGGATTCACCCTAGGAGCCCCTGTGCCCTCCAGTGGGCCACCTCTGCCTGCCCTGCTGCAGCCCAGGGGAGCTGCCCTGTGGCACAAGTGTCTCCTCCTCTGAGCCCCAGAGGGGCCAGGCTCCAGCCAGGGGAGACGGCTCCAGGGAGGCTCAGCCGTGGTGGGGCATGGGGGCCTCTCACAGCCCCTCCTTAGCAGGGGTGTTTGTTAATGGCGGGTGGAGCAGCAGCATCCGGGTCTCAGGCCCTGGGTTGGCAGCAGGGAACTGGCAGGAAGGGCTGGGGCTGGGGCAGCCCCAGGGCAAGGGGCAGGTCGGCTCTTTGGCTCCATTCTTCCCAGGAGAAGAACCTCAGCACTGGGTAGCGGCCCACCTCCCTCCCTCCCCGCCCCCCAGGCCCTAGGCAATGCCCAGGATCTCGAACCCTCTGCTCACCTGGGGAGCAGAGCCACGATCTTACCCCTGCGCCCAGCTCCCCCGTGCCCCAGGCCTGCTCTGCTCAGCCCACGGTGCCCCACTGCCGAGCTGGGGCTGGATGTGGGGCAGCTGCGGGGCGGGGGTGTCGCTCGCTGGGGCTGTCCCTGTGCCCAGGCGGAGCCGCGGCACTAGCCAATGCAGAGCGGCTCCAGTGACTAGCCTGGCCTGCGGCACCGTCTCCTTACCTGACTTGGCAGTGGGCAGCTGTCACCACCCAGTTCTGGTTGATCAGGGAGCCGCCGCAGAAGTGGAAGCCGTTGCTTTGCTGGAACGAGAATGGCGGGGAGGAGAGGGAGCCTGGGACGGGCTGAGGGACCAACCCTGGCATGTGCCCAGCGCTCCGGGCCCGGGGGAACCTGAGCTGCCTGACTGCAGGTTGGCACTTAGCCTGGCATTGGCAGCCTCTGCCTCTGGGTGGCTGGCACCACCTGTGACGTTATTGACATAAACTGGGACCATATAGATCATTGTTGCAACCAAGGTCCTGTAGTGGCACCCAAATCTTGTACAAAGGGGGTCAAATGGGGTGTCTAAGACAAGGTTATGGTTTACTGGTTATGATTATGCTGTCTATATGTGTGTATCAGTTTTGTAGTTGAAGTTATGAATATTGGCTCTATACTGTCTGTCTGACAAACTTATGCTATGCTTCTGGGTGACATCCCAGACAAGCTGGTGTTAGCTCTGCCCAGCCTGCTTGATGGCCCATTAAGGACCATCAGCTATACAATGGACCCATTGAGAGAAGGCAAATATGCCTTCAGACTCAGCAAAGTATGCAGGAACTGGCCCATGTGACTCCAGGCTCCATCTTGCTGTAATTTTCCACAGTAAGAACAAAGAGGTGTTCTTAC
>NW_020664517.1:481737-504419 GCF_002925995.2 Terrapene triunguis | reverse complement strand
GGAACTTTTGCCACTCCTGCTTCTGATGTGTGTGTTTAATAGGTACCTACAGGGGGGAAAACATTTAATAATGGGCTCTTCAGTCCAGCAGAGAAAGGTCTAACACGATCCAGGGGCTGGAAGCTGAAGCTAGATGAATTCAGACTGGAAATAAGGTGTCAATTAGTAACCGTGAGAGTAATTAACTATTGGAACAATTTACCAAGTGTTGGATTCTCCATTTTAAAATCAGGACTGGCTGGTTCTCTCAAAGCTCTGCTCCAGGGATGATTATGGGGCAGGTCTCTGGCCTGGGCTCTACAGGAGGTCAGACTAGCTGAGCACAATGTTCCCTGGTGGCCTTGCAATCTCTGACAAATGGCCTGTTGATCTCCAGTGCAGCCAGTGGCTTTTCACCCTCTGCAATCCCATTTGCTGCCAGCTGTGCAGCCCTGCACCTGGCCCCCCCCTTCCCCAGCAGACAGAGGGATGCAGGGGCCTTCATGTGCTCCATTTCCCCCCAGAGATTTGGGGCTGATCTTCACACAGGTTTGGTCCCTAGACATTTAACCCTCTGGCTTTACAAGGGAGCGACCCTGGAGCAGCCTGGGATCGCGGCGAAGCCGGGGGACGAGCTGTAGCCGCATCCCCAGGTCTCACAATGCCTGGCAGTGATGGGATTTCAGCCCGCCCCACCGTCCCGCCTCCTGGGGCAGAGCAGCCAATCAGGGCTGCTGCAGGAGGCAGGCAGAGTTCTCTCCCCACCCCTCAGGAGCCCACACTGTTCTCATGGGGGGGGGGAGGGCTAAAGCGCCGAGCAGCTAAGGGTGGCGCTGCCCCTTCTCCCCCTGTGAGCAACGGGGACAGGACGGCGCTTCTGCCCCTTCTCCCTCCCACAACCCCTGGCTTGGGAATAGGGCCAGGGGCTCCGCTGCAGCCCCCCAGCCTGGGGAAGGGGTGAAGAGCCCCCCGAGGAGCAGAGATGGGTCTGGGGGGGCAGAGTTGATGGGGGAACGGGAGGGGTAGGACTGATTTGGAGGCTGGAGGACAGGCAGGGCCGGCTCCAGGCACCAGCTTAACAAGCAGGTGCTTGGGGCGGCCAAGGGAGAGGGGCGGCACCTGCGGCAATTCGAGGGCGGCAGGTCCCTCACTCCCTCCAGGAGCGAAGGACCTGCCGCTGAACTGCCGCCGCCGATCGCGGCTTTTTTTTTTTTTTTTTTTGTTGGGGGCGGCAGAAATGCTGGAGCCGGCCCTGAGGACAGGAGCAGCTGCTGGGCAGGAGACGGGCACGGGTGAGGTGACAGCTCCTGCTGCAGGGGCCAAAATCAGCTCACTCACTCCATCTGGGAGCGCTGGCCACACTGCTTGGCAGACAGACAGATACACACCCACCCACTTCCACACCCACCTACACGCACAAGCACAACCATGCTCCGACCCCCTCCCACACTGATGTACCTGCGCTTGTTTTGATGCTGTTATTGTGTCTGCGTGGATGGTAGGTCAGTGACGCTGCCCCATAGAAGGGAGGGCCCAGGACCCAGACCCACGAATGCGACTCATGTGTCTAGTACAGAGTCAGACATCAAGATGAACTTTGTTAACGCTGAAAAAAAAAAAAAGATTGACCAACCACACTGCTGTGCAAGCTTCGCAGCAGGCCCTGTGCTCCAGAAACATGGTCGACCTCTTGCTAGCCCAATGGCCTTCGAGCTCTGGCTTTCTCGCCTCGGCCTTATGATGCCGGTTTAATGAAAAATTAAGACTAAGGGGAGGGGTGAAGGTAATTTACAAGAAAAGTGCCTGTACCTAAAACACTCTTCTTCCATGTTAAGCTATGCGATGGCACCATTTTCTGGCGGGTGGGGGAGCCGACCAGGTGGAGCAGGATCAGGGTGTGTGGGGCAGGACGTAGCGAGGTTACGGGCTGGCTCTGTTTCCATGTGACCATGAAGAGGAGGACTGGAGAGCCTGGATAGTCTCTGACGTGGCCTTTGAGCACCAGGGGCGGGGGTAAAAGCCATGAGGCAGAGAACAGTTAGACCAACATGATGGTGTCTGTACAGTACCTGGGCAGGTATAATCCCTACCCCAGTGTAGTTCAATGCATCATTTCAATACTTACCGGCATTCGGATCAGCCCTGGGTTGGGTCGTCTCCAGAGGTTCAGGCTCATCCGCCAGCTCTGGAAGGACGTGGTCTGGGGACACTGTGGCTCTGTCTGGCTCTGGGTCACCCACATCCTGGCCTTGCAGTTCAGTCGGGGTGGCCACAACAAACGGCAGTGATGGCACATTTGCCAACGATACGGTCATGCTCCTCATAGTCAGAGCAGACCGAGGTCCAAATCTGGGCAGTCAAATTGTGCTCGGCGTGTCTGCTGGCCAGCCACATCTCCCTGGAGTGTCCCAGCTGCGTCCTTCCTGAGCACTGGAGATGATCCCTCTTGTGTCCCTGTGCCAAGATACTGATGGATGGATGAGCACGGTAATGAGTGGCCTCCTCCCGGCCCCCACAAGTGGCCCCTTGCCTCAGTTTCCTCTTGAGTAACCCAAAGGACTCCATTTCAGGCTTTGACTTCAACAAATACCCCTCCTGGGACCAGTTTATTACACAAACCTTGTGCAAATAGTCTAACAAAAGTCCCAGAGCGTAATCCCTGTCAGCTCAATGCCTATAGTTCTTGTTCTCACCATACCCCAGCGTCCTCCATCACAGCCAAGCTCCTTATCCGACCTCGTCCATCTTTTCTCAGGTGCACTGACCATCTACACTAATATGGTCACCACTTTGAGAAAATTGTGATACTTCTTGTACAAAGTATGCCTTGTGAAGCATCACTGGAAAAGTTATAATCTGCTGAGTATTAGTATCTTGTTATAACATGTGTATTGACATTGTGGGTGGAGTTATTAAATGGTGCTATTTGTCTGGAGCTCAAACATGTTGTGAGTCTGAGACATGCCCATAGGTTCTCTCTTCAGGAATAACAAAGGAACTGTGAACAGAAGCCTCTGCGTGTCACTCCCGGAGACACCTCAAATGGGATGTATGCAGAAGGCGCAAGCAAAAATTTGCAATTCATATGAAGGCCTGAGGGCAAAGCACAGACACCCTGGAACTGTCTGAGCCCATGACACAACCAAGATTTTTCCAGCCAAAAGGGTCAAGGTATAAAAAGGGAGAACAAAGGCCCCTCTCTCCTAACCCATCTCTGGACTGGTGAATTCTGACAGGGGAGATTTTGAACAAAAGGACTGAGATCCCCCAAAACTCTTTGGGCCACCCAGGGAGACGTATAGAAAACTAGCAGATTTCCCACCCCTGCTATCATTTTGGACTTACAAACTTGAACTCACTGGTAACGTATTTTACCTGCTTTAACCTTTGACTAACTTTCCTTTCTTTTTCTTAGCTAATAAATCTCTAGCTAGTTCCCCAAAGAAATTGGCTGTCAGCGTTGTCTTTGGTGTGAGACTCTGAGCATCCATTGACGTGGGGTAAGTGACTGGCTCCCTGGGGCTGGACGAACCTAAGGGGTGGGGATTTGGGGCTTTCATCGCAGACGTCCAGTCTGTCTGGGTGCTGAGATAGGCTGGAGTGTCTCTGGGAACTGGCTGTGGCTTCATGGTAAGCTAGTATAGCGATCCGGGAGCGCACGTTTGGTTACATCTAATTATAGACCATGCCCCCCGGGAGGGCGTCTGCCCAGTTTCTCGACAGTCTGACCTGAGATTGGCCCTCTCACCTGTGACCCAGGCCAGGCACTGTGACAGCCGCGCTGTTGGGAGTATCCTTGCCAGGGGAGCTGTCCTCAGGCCCCCGGCTCTCCCACTGTCTCTCAGAGCCTAGCTCTGTGGCAAGGAGACATCAGTGGGTAAGGCCCTCTGCTGCTCCCCTTCCTTCAGCCCTGGCCCTTGGCGCCTGCTGCCCGGCGTAGAGCCAGCCTTCTCTGGCTTGGGGATGCCAGCCAGCCTGCAAACCCCGCTCTGCTCTCCTGGCTTCAGCTTACTGCCTTCTGCCTCTGGCAGCTCTCCACTCCTGCCCTTCTCCCCGCTGGCTCCTGCCGGACTTCAGCTACGCCCCAGGTGCTGCCCCAGCCTCTCACCTGGCTCAGCCGGGAGCCGCTGGACGGGAACAGGAGAGCTGAGCCCCCAGTTCATTTAAGGGGCCAGCTACGCTCTTACAGACCCAGGAGACCTGCTCTCCCCCGAGGGCTATAAAACTCAGCATCTCGCCACGGGCGCAGCACGAGGCTGGGGAGTAATCAGGAGTCAGGGACGCGGGGACGGGAACTCCTCAGGAGCTGCGCGCGCCCATGTCAGTGGCGAGGCAACATCCAGCGAGGAGGCCCCGAGAGCAATAGAGGCGCCCACGCAGCAGCACCGCTCGCTGCTTTGCTACAGGTGAGCTCAGCGTGGGTTTGAGAACAGACCTTAACACGCTGCGGGATTTGCAACAAAGCCTTTCGGTTGTTCCTGGCTACCCGGCATTTTAATGCAAAGCATCTCAAGCTGGCCCACAAGAAAGTTAACATGTCGACAAACCTGTAGGAGTCCAGCGAGCATCACTCGTGTTTAAAAACCTGCCTCCTGGCCATAGGCGCCAACTTCTACTCACCCCGGTGAGTGCTCGACCCCCCCTCTACCCCTGCCCCGCCCCATTCCAACCCCTGCCCCAAAGTCCCTGCCCCACTCTGCCCCCTCCCTGCCCTATTCTGACTCCTTCCCCACATCCCCGCCCCGGCCCCACCTCCTCCCCTGAGCAGGCCATGTTCCCGCTCCTCCCCCCCCCCTCCCGGAGCTTGCTACGCCGCCAAACAGCTGGGAGGTAGGCGGAGGAGCGGGGAGGTGGCGTGCTCAGGGGAGGAGGCAGAGGAGGAGGTGGGGCCAGGGGGAAGGGGAGCTTGGCTGCCGGTGGGTGCAGAGCACCCACTAATTTTTCCCCATGGGTGCTCCAGCCCCGGAGCACCCCCGGAGTCGGCGCCTATGCTCCTGGCAAGGGTATTTCAGCGCCCTACGAAAACCCAACACGTCCATCGGGGAGAACTTCCTTCTTTTACTCCATGTAGTGGGGCTCTTTCCCTTCCCCTGCCCTGCCGCATTGCTGAGACACCTGCCCTGACTGTGGCGAGTAGCAGAACGACATTCTGGACACTGCCTAGTTCAGGATGGATCATCCAACCTCTGCACTGGGCTCTGATTACTGCAATTCCCATGATCCCGGGCAGGGGAATAGCAGTGAGCGACGGGGGAAGAGAAGTGAAGGGGGTGGGACCTTGGGGAAAAGAGGTGGGTCAGGGGCGAGGCCTCAGGGAACAGGCAGGGCAGGGGTGGTTCCGGCACTCCAGCTGGAGTGTCTGATTTAAATATTACAAAGTTGGCAATCTTAGTTGCAAGACAGTTTGGATTTGTCTGTGTTATAACTAGGCCGGGAAGGAATCGATTTGAATTGGTAAATGTCAGTACACGTTGATTTCACTGCCCCCCGCCCCAATGAAAAATATTTCCCTTGATAATCACAGAAATGCACCGATCGGCAAAGGAAGAACAACGCTCCTGAAGTTCTTCTTTGAGTTTGATCGAAGGGTCTTTACTGGGTATATTCTGAATGGGATGTTGATGGTTTGTCTTATAACGGCATTAAAGCTTTAACTTGTGGAATCTCAACGTCCATTGTCAGTAAATAATTATTGTCTGACCCCTCCATTGTCTGATCCCTCCATTGTCTGACTCCCCCTCATTTTCTGCAGCAGTGAACATTTAAATAGATCAAAATAAAAAAATGCTTAAACATCACTGTTATCGGTCAAAATTATCAACCAGTAACTGAATTCTGCCCAGCCCAGTTAGAACCCGTCAGGCCCTGCTCTCAGCTTGGTAACGGACTGCCCTGGGCACGCTCAGGTGCATGGGAGGGGGCGGTTGTGGCTGGACCTGGGGAAGGAATCCTGGGGAAATTCCCTTTCTGCTCCCCCAGCTCTGTGATGCTGCCACGCTTGCCTGCCTTGGTCGGCCCATCCCCTCCACAGGCTCTGGGCTGCACATAGCCTGGGAGGGCTGAGCAGAGGGGGCAGTTAGGAAGCAGCACGGAGCAGAGGCCTGGACACCCGAATGGGCAGAGCTGAATCTGGTGGTTTAGCAGTTTAGGGCCAGACCTACAGCTGGGTTCAGCCCATCCAGGGTTACGTGGCCAGGGGGATCAGTGGGCTGAGGGTCCCTGGCGCCAGCAAAGCAGGTGCCAAGGTGTCGGCCACTGGGGAATGGGTGTGGAAGCCTCCCCTCTCCTCCCTGCACAGCAGGGCTGATGCCCAGGCTTTCCCTGCCCCGTCTCTGGAGCCCAGACAGCCCCTCACACACAGCAGGGACCCAGCGTCTCTGCCCAGCCCCACCCAGGGCCTCTCAGAGGTCCGTCGTTCGGAGACACCGCTGGCCAGGGCAGGCTGCAGACAGCCAGGCTGCGGCGTGCGTGTCTCAGGCACACTTGCTCTTGCGAAGGCAGAAGGGAAGCTCCGGAGCCGGGACCAGGATGTTGCTGAAGATGGGCTGGTAGTTTTCGGGCAGGGACTGTGGATTCTGCGCCATCATTTCCAGCACCACGTTCCGGACCTCCTTGGAGACGTCGCCCCGCAGATCCAGCAGGATGGAGACGTGCTCATCGCTGTGGGGAACAGGAAAGCAGAGACTGAGATGCCGAACCCCTTACCTGCTGCTACCTCCTCGCCCCTGGGGGCTCACCCCCGCTGCTCACACGCGGGACCTCCTCTCAAGCCCACACACCTCTGAGGTCCCCCTGAAGTGGCTGACAGCACGCTGCAGAGCCTGGAGTGACGGGTACTGCACTGAGGGGAGAACCCCACAGCATCGTCTCTTTCCTCCAGGTGTCCTGTGCAGGGACCTACAAAATTCATGGCCGTGAAAAACATGTCACGGATCATGAAATCTGGTCTCCCTCGTGAAATCTGGCTACTGTAGGCAAGGGCGGATTTCCAGTAAGGCACAGCAGGTACATGCCTAGGGGCACCAGCGTTCTAGGGGTGCCTAAAAGTTAAAAGTGGGTTAAAAGTTTCAGTTTTTGTGGAAAACACGAAGGTCAGTGTGTGTGTGGGGGGGGGGGGGGGCGCTGAAGATGCTATCCCTGGGGGCGCATAAGGTGTAAATCTGGCCCTGATTGTGGGGGGGGCGTGGTATTGCCACCCTTACTTCGGTGCTGCCTTCAGAGCTGGGCAGCAGGAGAGCAGTGGCTGCTGGCCAGGCACCCAGCCCAGAAGCCAGAGCGTCTGCCAGCAGCAACTACACACCACACCACAGAAACACCAACCCAGGAACCAATCCCTGTAGCAAACCTCGTTGCCTACTCTGTCACCATATCTACTCTGGCGACACCATCAGAGGACCCAACCACATCAGCCACACCATCAAGGGCTCATTCACCTGCACATCCACTAATGTTATATATGCCATCATGTGCCAGCAATGCCCCTCTGCCATGTACATTGGCCAAACCGGACAGTCCCTCCGCAAAAGAATAAATGGACACAAATCGGACATCAGGAATGGTAACACTTCAATCTCCCTAGTCATTCTATTACAGATTTAAAAGTCACTATCATTGAACAAAAAAACTTCAGAAACAGACTTCAAAGAGAAACAGCAGAACTAAAATTCATTTGCAAATTCAACACCATTAATCTGGGCTTGAATAGGGACTGGGAGTGGCTGGCTCATTACAGAAGCAGCTTTTCCTCTCCTGGAATTGACACCTCCTCATCTATTATTGGGAGTGGACTACATCCACCCTGATTGAATTGGCCCTGTCAACACTGGTTCTCCACTTGCGAAGTAACTCCCTGCTCTCCATGTGTCAGTATATAATGCCTGCATCTGTAACTGTCACTCTGTGCATCTGAAGAAGTGAGGTTTTTACCCACGAAAGCTTATGCCCAAATAAATCTGTTAGTCTTTAAGGTGCCACCAGACTCCTTGTTGTTTTTGCCAGCAGCAGCACAGAAGTAAGGATGGCATGGGATGGTATCGCCATCCTGACTTCTCCGCTGCTGCTGGCAACGGTGCTGCCTTCAGAGCTGGGTTCCTGGCCAGCAGCCGCCGCTCTCCAGCCACCCATTCTGAAGGCAGCACAGAAATAAAGGTGGCAATACTGCAACCCCCCCGCCCCTCTAGCCTTGCAACCCCCCACATGACCCTCTTCTGGGTCGGGCCCCCCATGGTTACGAACACTGTGTAATTTACAATGTCAATATCTCAAACCCTGAAATTCAAGCGTTTTGAAAGGCTGACCGTGAAATTTACCAAAATGGACCATGAATTGGTCAGGCCCTAGTCATGTGGCTGCATCCCTCCTTCTGCGTCTGGTGTGCTGGGGCAGGCTGAGATGCGCCCCGCCAGCAAAGCCACAAACCGAAGCTCGAGCATGTGTCGCTAAATAATAGACTTTGTTCAAAAGCAAAAAACCCTTTTTTCTTTCTTCCAAATGTTCTCGTTTGGGCTGATTTGGAATATCGAATGTTGGCCATTTCACTTCTCTCCTTTCAGCCCTTTGGCCCCTGAGCACAAGCGAATGAAAGAAGAAGGAGTGGGGGCTCTTCAGGGAAACGTCTTTTCTTTTCTTTTTTTCCCTCCAGTTTTTGTTTGGCCGTGCTGGGAGTTTTCAAACCGCCCTTGCCGCTGGAAGAGTCAGAGCGTAGCACAAGGAAAGAGAGGGTGGGATCCACCGCCCCCCACCCCCGGCCACCAGTCATTGCTTTATCTCGCTCCGTGGCCAAAAGGAACAAAAGGGGGTGGGGAGCCCAAAAGTTCATCATTTGGAAATAAAACCAAACTCTTGTGAAAATCCTCGCACAACGGGCACCTGGCTCTGGGCTGGGCTCAGCGGCGGGGAAACAATCTCCCCAGGAGCCAGGGGCTGCTCTCTGCCAGTCTGTGCCGCTCCGATTCGGTGACTCTCTCCTCTGTGCTGCCCGCAGGCGAGCCTGGGTGGAGCGGCCAGCGCCAGCCGGCCCGTCCCTTGCAGTGCCTAAGAGCTCTGCCCCGTGGCTATCGGGGATGAACAGGATTGCGAATACCTCTGGAGAGGTGCTCCAGATGCATGCCATGGGGTGCGGGTTCAGGCTTACACGGGAGACAGCCTGTGTGAAGGCAGCTCCCCCTACTGGCAGGGCAGGACCTCCCCATGGCCCCCCGTGTAACAGGCCTTTCCCGCCGCGCTGGGTTTGCTACCTGATGTCGGGGTATTTCGTCATAAATCCCAGGACCTCCAGGCTGAGCAAGGCCGGGTCCTGGAGGCGGATGAGCTCCTGGAGGGCGAATATCACCTCGAGGGTCTGCTCGCTCTCGGCCAGGCCCTGCAGGAAGGAACCAGCCAGCACAGGGAGCGTCAGGAGCAGGCCAGACACACAGCGCCGCCCCAGGGAGCCGTAGAGCAGCATTGTGCCGGCAGGCTGGCCCGCAGCACCGGCCGGAGAGAACTCACCAGACACGCTCAGCAGCCAGGCCCAACGCCCACAGGTGCAGCTCAGTGTCTGTCATAGACTCAGAGACTTTAAGGTCAGAAGGGACCATTCTGATCATCTAGTCTGACCCCCTGCACAACGCAGGCCACAGAACCTCACCCACCCGCTCCTGTAACAAATCCCTGACCTATGTCTGAGCTACTGAAGTCCTCAGCTCGTGGTTTAAAGACCTCAAGGTGCAGAGAATCCTCCAGCACCCTCTGGGCTGACGTGCCCACGCCTGACCCCCCCCAGGCCTAAGAGAGGGGCGATCCAAACTCCGGCAGCCAGCGCTTGGCTCGGCCTAGCATTGAGAGGGGCACCGCCTAACCTGAGCTGGGCAAAACGGTTCGCAGCCGAACAACGCAGGTTCTGTGTCACGGTCACCGAAGAGTTTCGACCGAACCGAACCGATGGAAAGGTTCCAGGCATGTCGAAAGGCAACGTTTCAACCCGCCACGAAAAACTGGTTTCGATTTCGGGCATTTTGATAAAAGGCAAAGGAAAGCAGGACGCGCGTCACAAAACAGCCGGAGGAGGCGGCGGCCAGAGGCGGCCGTATCAGCTTAGGCCCGGTGGGTAGCATGCTCCCCTAGCACATGGGAGAGCCAGTTTCAGTTCCCCCAGGAGGGGTTTGAACTGGGGTCTGCCAGGTTGCAGGAGTGCCCTATCCAGGGGGCTATGGGATATTCTGGAGCAGGGCTGCCTCAAGCTCTCCTGCTGCAGCTGTGTTACTTTGTACATTTCAGTAGCCAATGGAGCAGGGACTTGGGGCTCCCACATCCTAGATCAGGGCTGGGCAAAGTTTTTGACCCGAGGGCCACATCTGGGAATAGAAATTGTATGGGGGGGCCATGAACGCTCACGAAATTGGGGTTGGGGTGCGGGAGGGGGTGAGGGCGCCGGCTGGGGGTGCAGCTGAGGATGAGGGGTTTGGGGTGCAGGAGGGTGCTCCGGGCTGGGACTGAGGGGTTTGGAGGGTGGCAAGGGGATCAGGGCTGGGTCAGGGGGTTGGGGCGGGAGGGAGGCTCAGGGGTGCAGGCTCCGGGTGGCACTTACCTCAAGTGGCTCCTGGAAGCAGCAGCATGTCCCTTCTCCGGCTCCTACGTGGAGGCGCGGCCAGGCGGCTTTGCACGCTGCCCCGTCCATAGGCACCGCCCCTGCAGCTCCCATTGGCCACGATTCCTGGCCAATGGGAGATGCGGGGGCGGCGCTTGGGGCGGGGGCAGCTCGTAGGAGCCAGAGGGAGGCCATGTCGTTGCTTCCGGGAGCCAACCCTGCTCCCCGGCTGGAGCGCCGGAGCGGGACAAGCCCCAGACCCCGCTCCCCAGCAGAAGCTCAAGGGCCGGATTAAAATGGCTGGTGGGCCGGATTCAGCCTGCGGCCCGTAGTTTGCCCACCTAGATCCACCAGGCGAGAGGTGTTCTCACATGCTTTCCCTGGCCCCATGATCACCCATTGCCAGCGTGAACGACTATGAATTGCCATTGGGGACGGCAGCAGACAATTCCCTCTCCCTCGCCCCCTGTGTGGCTGAAACGTTTCCGTCTGCCTCCACCTCAGCCGGCCGCCATGACCGCCCACCGGCGGTACCGACCCACAGGGCTGACCTCGCGTCTCTGGGAGTGCAGCTTCCCTCACCAGGTTGTGGAAAAGCTCCCGCAGCTGGGCGGCGTCCTGGAGCAGCCGGGTGGCGAGCTGGCTCCGCTCCTCCGCGCTCCGGCACACCATCTTCTTCTCCATGAGCGCCCGCACGTAGTGAGTCATGACCAGGTGCTCGCTCTCGGCCAGCAGGAACTAGACCCCGGCAGGAGACAGTGAGACACAAAGGGGAGAGGGGGGACCTGGGGCAGCCGTAGCCAGCAGCAGCCGAACAGCGGAATAACGTGGACTGAGTGGGATTCCTGCCGGGCAACGTGGCAGCACAGGGCAGGGAGCCACGGCAGCCCCTGGCACCGCTCGGCAGCACCGCAGCCACCTGGGCATCTCCGCAGGAGGGAGCGTGACGAGGGCGGGCGGGCCCGGCTACGTGTCTACGGCAGCTTGGCTGGGTGGCCTACGGGGGAGGGAAGAATCTGCAGGGTGATCCCAGCAGGAGGGGGAAGGAGCGCGTAGGGCACCCCCGGGGGTGGCGCCGGCAGCACAGGGGTGCGATTCGGGACAGGAACGGGCGGCTGAGCGCCGGGGGTGTCTCCTGGCAGTGAACCGAGCTGTCTCCCAAAGCTGAAGACCCGACGAAGAGCTCTGGGGAGCTGGAGAGCTCGTCTCGCTCAACTTCCAGAAGCTAGTCCAATAACAGATATGGCCCCCCCCAGCCCCATCTTCCCATCAGCCGGGACAGGCCAGGAGCCCAGCCGGCCTCCTGAAGGTTACAGACAGCATCCGTGCCTGCATTTGTGGGGCGTGGGGAGAGAGCCCTCCGGCAGCCGGGCACTGCTGGGGCCAGGCAGGAGCAGCTGGGGCAGGTTATTCCAGTGCTCTGCCCCCTCTCCCCCCGGCTGTCTCCCCTCCTCTCTCCAGCCCCGCCCTGCTCCCCCCAGCCTCCTTGCTCTCACTCTCCAGCCCTGCTCCCTTGCCCGTGGCCGGGCTGTGCCAGCTGACTCCATTACCCACGCCAGTGGCTGGGCCCCGTGGGGCAGGGTCTGAGGGTGGGGGGGCGGGGCTGGCTTGCTCTCCAGCCCATCCCTCTGGGGCCACCCCTTGTGCCACTGCTGCTCCTGCCTGCGGAGTGCTGCTGCCTCCACTGTCACCTGCGCCTTGGAAAGTAGCCAGGACGCGGGAATGTTCTACCTCACCCGGCCCCCGCAGAGGGGCAGCTCCAGTCTGAAAACCAACTGCTCTGACCCCCCATCAGCCTCCCTGGGTCCCACTGGCCCTGCTCCCACCCCACCAACGGGCACAGGGCCAATGCAGAGGGCACAATCCCAGGGGGAGGCACCATGCCTCCTGGAGCTCCCCAGGGTGCAGGGGGCATGCTCAGCACCACGCCCCTCCCAGGGCACAGCATGCACCCCCCCAAGGGGAGCCAGCCACACCAACGGCTCTACAAGGAGAGGCGCCCGGCGCCTCTGGAGCACCGTACCGTGAAGACGGGGTTCCTGACGTGGGAGAAGTCTCTCATGTACTTGTCGATCACCTCGCACATGCTGTTCACCAGCTGGGCCCCGGACAGCCACTTGCGGGACGGCAGCTGCACATACAGGGGCTGAAACATACACAGCACCCACAAGGTGTCAGGCGGAGGCTCCAAGCCCATGCAGATCGGCTCGCTCCCGTTCCACTAGTATCTCAGTGGGATGTTAAACAGCAAGTCCAGATAACTTGCATCCAAGAGTTTTAAAGAGCTGGCCGAGGAGCCTGTAGTAACCCTCATCCCTGCACTAGCAGCTGCGATGCAGCAGGACAGAACGCTGCCCTGGGGAAAGAGACTGCCACGGCGAGGGCAGCTCGCGCTGGGGAGGGGGCTTGGAATCCACCCAAAGGGTCAGCTGGAAAAAGCTGTTCGAGAAGGAGACAACTTGAGATGCTGAGCTAGCGGGTGAACCGGAACCTGGGTAGGAGGGGAAGTGATAAAATACCAGGAGAACAAACGCAGGGAACTGGGACATGAGAAGGAGGAAAGAAGGAAAAGAGGAAAGGTTTCAGGTCGGAAGAAGCAGAAAGGAATGGAGCTGGGTACGTGAGCAGCCCTATTAGAGCAGGGCCGTCGAGGGAACTCAAATCGACGGCCACACTGGAGAGAGAGTATCAAGGGAAAACGAAAGAAAAGGGAAGTGGTGGAAGCTGTGCTGCAGGCAAACCGATCCTGGAAGCAGTAAACGAGAAGCCCCCCCACAAGGGCCCTAAAGGACATGAACGGAGAGAGGGACTGTTTGAACTTCTATTGATGGATACAGTTCAAAGGGGTCTAATGGACAAGGGAGGGCCGGCGAGGTGAAGAGCCCCCGCCTGTGGATAAACTCAGTGGAAAGAGGTCCTGCCACAGGAACATCGACTCTCCAGAGCACTTCAAGCCGAAGAGACCAAAGAACAGGACAGCAAGAGCGGAGCTGGACTTACAGCCAAGGAGAGGAAAAAAAGTTGATTCTTCTCTGAAGTGACACAGGGTATTGGTAAGAAATCGCTTTTGTTCTTGTTGACAACAATGCATTTGGTACTAGCGGCACGGCGCGTAGGAGCTCACGGAGGTTAATGAGTGGGTAACCTGTGGTGTAGTAGAAGTAGTGAGTCTTTGCAATAGTCTATATTATTTATGCTCCTGGTACAAGATGGGAGTTTTCCCTTATAAAGCCCTACAAATGTAAAAGGATCCCTTTTGTCTTGGTTGACTGCCTCTCCCCACAGCGTAGCCTAGCCGGGTCTGTGGGGCAGCACATGAGTGTTGATTTTCTGTAAGTTTGGAGCCGTGGGAACGTTCCAGAAGACTGGAAGAAAGCTATAGTTGGGCCCTATTTTAAAAAGGGTAAAGGGGCTGACCTGGGTTGCTATAGTCTGCCATCAATTCCTAGGCAAGATAATAGAGCAGCTGATACAGGACTCAATAGAGAATGAAAGGAGGGTAATGTCATGAATGGGCTTATGGAAAATAGATCCTATCAAAACTAACTTGAGCTCTTTTGCTGATGTGGTTACACATTTGGTCGACGAAGGTAATGGCGGTGACGGAATATACTTGGACTTTTGTGAGGTGTTTGACGCGGTACTGCATAACGTTTTGATGAATAAACTAGAATGATATAACATTAACGGGGCCCACATTAAACGGGTTGAAAACTGGCTAACTCCAAATGGAGCTGTAACCAGGGAATCGTTGTCTAGCAGGGGGGTCTCCAGGGGGGTCCTGCAGGGAATCAGTTCTTGGCCCTACGCTATTCCCGGCTCCAGGAGCCCTGCAGCCCCTCTTGGACATGTGTACCTGCAAATCCAGCAGCAGCTCCTCCAGCAGCAGCCGGCAGGCCTTCTTCTGGGTCCTGTCCAGCGCAGTCTTCAGGGAGGAGGGGATTTCAGCGGGCTTGGCAAGAGATGCACTGCCGGGGTGCAGAGTGGAGATGGACGAGCTGGAAGGAGAAAGAAGGAGCTGAGGGATGGACAGCTGGGGCAGACGGCCTGGGGGAAGGGGAGCATGGGCTCTGGGGAAGCGAGGGAGGAGCTCTGGGGAACAGGGAGTGGAGGGCCGGGAATCTGACTTAATGGTGGGGACGTGGGCTCTGGGGAAGGGGTCAGAGCCAATACGGGAGTGCAGGGGCTTTGGGGGTCAGTGGGTCTCGTGTCCTTGGGGGCGGGGGCTCTGGGGTAGCAGTGAGGGGGATCTGTGCCCAGTGTGGGGGCCGTGTGCTCTGGGGAAGCAGTGGGTCGTAGGGAAAGAGCTGCCAGTGCCCTGCCAGGTTACCTCAGCGCCATGTTGTTGTTGAGCAGGGCCAGCAGGTAGGAGATGTAATGCTTGGGCATGGCTCGGTCCTTCTGGTGCTCCTTCCCGCAGTCCCCCAGGGCCTCTCGCAGCCTGGGATGCAGCACATGGGACCGTGAGGGTTGGCAGAGAGGGGACCAGCCCTGGAGCTGGAGGGCACCGGGGACTCTCTCCATGGGAGTCTTCTGCCCCTGGCAGCAGCCGCTGGAAGGCCCGGGCTTCCCTGGGTGGGCGAGGCTGTGAAACGGAGCCCAGCGGCTGGGCAGATCAGCCTGGCGCCCGTCGGGCATTGCACGGCTTGGCCCGCGCTCAGCCTGGGCGTTCCAGCCTCCGTGGTGCTGATGTCTGGAAGCTCCTGGCGCGGAGCGTCCCAGTGCAGGGGGGCGGGTGCTGGGCAGGCTGGAGCACAGGGCCCCGATCCTGAATCAGCTGGAGCAAGCGCTGCTGAGCAGTCTCCAGGTAACTGCCTCCCTGCAGGATGCAGCCCAGGGAGCTGGCGGGGGGGATGTATCCCGCTACTACGAGGGTCACGTTTCCTCATTCCCAGCCTCACCCTGCCCCACCCACCCATTCGGGGGGCAGGGCACGCCATGTGGGGCCCACCTAGGGCTCCCCTGACCCCTTCCCACGCAGCAGCCTGGCTGCCCTGCTGTGCCCCACATAGCGCCTGCAGGAGGAGGCCAACGAGAGCAGCGCCTGAGCAGACAGCTGGGGGGTGGGGTCCTACCCCCAGGGCTGTAAGGCCCATGGAGGGCGAGGGGCTGCAGAGGGGTACCCAGGAGGAGGGTCCATAGGAGCCAGGCGCGAGGTTGGGGGGACGTGGGCTGAGTACCCAGGAAAGGAGTGCTCAGTGCTCAGTGAGGACAGGATCCAAAGGGGGTCCCGGCCCCTGGGTGCCCGACCCTGGAACGGCCCAGCGCTCCAACACACGGCAGTACCCTGGCCTGCCCCCCCTCCCCCGAGATGGGCGGCACGGGATTCCGCCAGCCTTTGCCATCCTGCCCTGGAAGGCCGGCCTCAGGAAGCGGGGGGGGGGCACCCCATGGACACCCCTGACCTGATCAGAAAGGCCTCCAGCTCGTCCATGGCCATAGCGTAAACCTTCTGCTGCAGAGAGGCCGTGACCAGGGAGGCCACCCGGATGTTCTCATCCAGCATCTGGGCAGGGAGAGCAGGACACGGGGTCACTGCCCTGTCCGTAGGCTCCCCCCACGTCCCCAGCCGGGGCTCCGGCACTGCTTGCTCAGTGAGGCTGGACGCCTCGGCCCCCAGCTCTGGGCTGGCTGGCCTCGCTCCTGTGCTGTCCCAGAGCCAGGCAGGGCAGGGCAGGTTGGTGCTCCAGGGATCTGAGAAGCCATGAGGGCAACGTCCCTAGCCCAGCACACCCCAGCTACCGCAGGGGAGACCCCCCAGCACAATCAGTACAGGAGCGACAGGACTGACCCTCCGGGCAGAGTCACCTCCCGAGGGGGGAAAGGCAGGTCCTCCGGGGAGCTCAGAACCGGGCCAGCCCAGTGCAAGGTCTAGGGCACGAGCATGGACGGAGGAGCAGGTGCCCCAGGGTTCCAGGTGACCCCTAGCGATACGGGCCCGAGGCACAGAACAGCTCTGCAGGCGGAAAGCCCGACGTGCCGAGAGTGCTCGGGTATTGAACCACGGCTGGGGGCAGCACCCTGTGCCCTGCCCAGCTCCTCACAGGGCACTGCCAGGCCCCTTGCCCTCCTCTGCCCCCTCACAGGGCACTGCCAGGCCCCTGCCCCGCCCTGCCTGGCCTCACAGGGCACTCCCAGCCCCAATGCCCTGCCCCGCCCGTCCCCTCACAGGGCATTCCCAGCCCCAATGCCCTGTCCTGCCTGGCCTCACAGGGCATTCCCAGCCCCCTGCCCCGCCCTGCCTGGCCTCACAGGGCATTCCCAGCCTCAATGCCCTGCCCGACCCCCTCACAGGGCACTCCCAGCCCCAATGCCCTGCCCCGCCCGTCCCCTCACAGGGCATTCCCAGCCCCAATGCCCTGCCCCACCCGTCCCCTCACAGGGCATTCCCAGCCCCAATGCCCTGCCTGACCCCCTCACAGGGCACTCCCACCTCCCCTGCCCTGCCCCGCCCATCCCCTCACAAGGCATTCCCAGCCCCAATGCCCTGCCCGACCCCCTCACAGGGCACTCCCAGCCCCCTGCCCACCTGCATGACGATGATGGGCAGGGCAGACTGGAAGAAGCCCAGATGATCCATTTCTGGTTCCTCCTCTCGGAACCACTCCTTGAACTCCACCTCCAGCGTGCGCCGCATCCACTCAGTCACGCTGGCCTGCCCGATGGGAGGACGAAGAGGTGAGACGGGAGGCCGGGACCCTGCTCTGCAGCAGGAGCTCTGAACGCCCTGAGGTGGCCACAGCCGCCCTACTGCTGAGACTGCAACGGGGCTTATGTTTAACGCCGAGCCGCTCTACAAACACACGTGCGCAGTGAGATGGGGCTGCAGACTGGGCTGCCCCCTCAGGGGCAGGGTGAACATTTGGGATTATTTGCTCTCGGGGCTCCTGAGATATGGCCCATCCCCCTCTCCCCCAAATTGATCTGCTTTCCTATAAGCCTTGGTTTGCAGAGCTAGAGGAAAAGCTCCAGGCGGGATCCACGTCCAGCTACGCTCCCGGCACTGCCTCCCCAGAGCCCCCATGCCTGGGGCCAAGACCCGGCTCCCCGCCCCGTTCACTCGACGCTATTGGACCCCTGCCCGGTTCTAGGGAGCGGTGCGCAGGGCTGCGGTGAGCCAGGCCTGGAGCGCCAGCGCAGGGCAGCCCAGGGGATCCCAGCCTTGGCACCCCTAGCTAGGGTGGCCGGGCCATCCTAGGGGAATCATGGAGCAGCCTGAGCGCAGAGACGACGGCTGGCGGCTGGCACAGGCCTCTCCTCACAGCCAGCGCTGTCTGGGTGCCAGTGCCCGTGGCGCACCCGGCTGGATTCAAAGCAGAAGGGCACGAACCTCCCGGTGCCACACCCGGCGGAGCTCGCCAATGTGTCTCCCTGCGTGCCCTAGCGCCCGCTAGTGGAACACCAGGGTATCTCCCACCACAGGGGCCTGTGCCCACGGGGGAAGCCAGGGGATGGGGGCACAGCAGGAGAGATGAGAGGACAGCTCAGGCTGGTGGATAGGTCTGTCTCTCCAGGCAGCACCACCATGTGCTGGGAAAGGAAGGCATCCCGCTGACGTGGTGCAGAGGGAGCGGGCACAGGGCAGGCAAGGTCAGGGGCATGTTCGTTAGCTGGCGCGGCTCAGGGGGCAGCAGCATTTGTCTCTGTTCCCCCTCAATCGCTCCAGCCTGGGGAGTGAGGCCGTGGGCTGGCAGGGCACGCAGGACACAGAAGCAGTTCCGGAGCAGGGCACGGCTGCAGTGACAGAGGGGCTGTGCCCACGGGGGGCAGCCGGGGAAGAGGCCACGGTGGAGACTAAGGAGGAAAACTCTCAGCAGCGAGAGCTGCTGGGGAAACTCCACGTTTGCCTTAGCTGGGAGCTGGCAGAACCCTCCTGAAGGGTCACAAGAACCCGGGGTGGTGGGGAACGGCGTGAAAGCGAGCCGGAGCCTGACGCCGCCCAACCCAAGCACCCGGCTCAGAGAACTCAAGGCCCGTGTCGTGCTCAGGCCTGGTAAACAAGAGATCTGGGTAATCAATTAACCAAAATGGGCTTGTCGGAAACGAAGCCTAATTAGTGGACAGAATAATGAGGGGCTGGGCTGTTCCATCCACTGCTCCCTTGGGGGCCTCCGAAAGACGCTGGGGGGAAGCTGGCAACAGAAAGAAATGGAGGGAGTGGGCTTCACCATCATGGCTGCCACCCCTGCTGCCTCCTGGGCCCCCGGGATTCATGGTGACGTCATTGTGCCAGAGGTCCCGACCTGACCGGGCCAGAGGGAGGGACCCAGATCAATCCCCAACACCAGCTGGGAGGTGAGACTTTGTCACCCCCCCTCCTCCAGGTGTCCTTTTCCTTCCCTCTTGTCTTTCCTCTTCCCTACCGCTCTCCTTTTCCCTTCTGTCCAATAAGTCTGGCTTAGCCGGCCGACACGGTATAGTTTGCAACACTGCTGTTAGCCGGGGACCAGCGAGGCAGGTAAAAGCAAAGCCCTGCACAGCCCGACACTGGTACAAGCTTGCCAGCTCTTGGAGCGGCTGATCGGCCCATGGGCTGGGCCCGTGTTTCTGCAGCAGCCAGGCTACCAGTGAGAATCGGCACCAGAGACAGATGCTGCATTTTCTCTCTTCGCTGTTCTGTCCTCTCCCCTTGTGTGTGTCTTGCTTTGTCTTCTCGCAAACAGGATCAGACTTTACCAGCAGCAGCAATAGCTCCAGCCCATCCCTACTAGCTTCTGCTCTTTGCCCCGGAAGGACAGTTATTCCCATCTTCCCACCTTTCCTTCTCGTCTGTACCTTTAACCAAGGGTTACAACGGTTGTTACTGCTGAGTTGGCCATGGGACTAAGCTGGCCGAGGTCTCTGAGTGCCAGCCCCCGAGCCTTGTGTAACGCTGTCTAAGACTGATATTAACACAGCTGAACCTGGGGGCAGCGGAATGGGCTCTTCCTGGCCCCGCCACTGCAGGGAGCTTGGCACGGGGCAGAGGGCGAATGAACGGGGGAGGAGGGGCCCAGCAGAGCACGCAGCGCTGTGTGTGTGTGTGTGGGGTGGGGGGTGGAGAGAGACACTGTCATGGCTTGACGCTCAGGTTTTGCTGGGCCCTCGCCACCCCTTCCCCGAAATGGGTAACTCCAGCCCGGCGTGGGACGCTTGCTAGCACATCCTCCTTAGCTCACTCACCTTGACTTTCCCCACGTATTTCCTTTCCATCTGCTCCACCACCTCTGGTGACACCAGGGGGGCCAGAGTTGACACGTCCACCTCGGGGAGAAGGTCTGGGTGACCCATCATTTCCGGGCTGCGGGTAGGAACAAGAGGAGCCAGTGAGTAACACCACGTGCTCCAGGCGGATGGATGACTTCCACATGCCCGCAGGTGTGTGGGCGCACACACACACACACGCACACTCTCCGCCAGCCCAGGGCTCCTCACACACACCCCGAGCTCCCCCCCGGGCCTGGCACTGACCTCTGGTACACATGCAGAACCCAGCTGAGGAGCATGAAGATCTCTTGCTTGTCCAGGTCCCTGCTGAGGATGTCCTGCAGGTGGTCGGAGAGGCCCCGGTGGTACATGCGGGTGCAGACGCTGAGGATGTCGTAGTGAGGCGGGCAGCACTGCACCATCAGGTCTTTCACCACACGCAGCTCCGCCAGGATGTCGCTCTGCAGCGTGGCCAGGTGCCGGCCCAGTCCCGGGCCCTTCAGCTCCACGTGAGCGGCCTTGAAGTGGGCAGCAGCGATGGTCTCCTGAATGACTTGGTAGAACCGCTGCCTCCAGGCTTTGGGGCGCCCGGGGGCGGGGAAGCGGTGGGCATGGGGACCCAGCAGCAGGGCATCGTCGACACTCTCTTCTCTCTCAATGATCCGCACGGCAGAGACGAAGAGGGCCGGGTCCTCCTGCACCAGCCTCACGCCGACGCCCACCACACGCCACAGCTGCTGGGCCAGTGCGTGGCTCAGCTCCTGCAGGCCAGCGAAGAAGGACTCCACCACGCCCAGGGCCTGGTCCCTCGGGAGGCTGCTGCTGCCGTGCAGCTGGGAGGAGATGTCGTCCCGCAGGCGCTCCAGCGCCATGAGCCCGGCGTGGGCCTCCAGGAGCTGCTGCCCGTGGAGGAGACGGAGGGAGTGGGCAAGGAGCTCGTGTACTGTGTGGAGAGGAGAGATCCAACAGCCTGGACCCCACGGGAGCCGGCGCCCGGCTGCCCTGCACGGACAGCAGCAGGGCCCAGCACCGGGAACACGGGATCCCATGCGCAGCGCAGGCAAGGAGGAGAGACACCCTCTGAGCAGGCCCCCTGGAAACCTCCTGCGGCCCCCCACAGGCAGTGTGAGCTGCCTGCCTGTGCCCGCACCACGCTGGGCAGCTGCTCAGGTGGTGGGCTGGGCACAGGACAGGACTGGCAGTCCCTGAGCAGGGAGCTCCTGGCTAGAAAGCCTGGGGCCTACTGTCGCCAGACAGGCAGCTGCGCTCCCAGGACGTGCTTGGCCAAAAGGGCCCAGACCGCCCGGGGCTCTGTGGGAGCAGGACGTGCCCCTGGCAGGCGCCCGCTGTGCCCACGCCCCTCTCCCTGCCAATGGGGACCCTGCGTCCGTCTGCTGGGGACCACGTGGCTACGGGGCATAGCCAGGCTTACGCCGTTGTGGGGTGACTGCGGAGCCCTGGGAAGCCTCGCGGCTGGGGATGCCCTCGTGGGGCTGGCTGCTCTTGCGGTTAGCACGGCTGGGCCTTCCCTCCAGCCCTGACAGCGTCCCGGGACCTGGCTCCTTCAGCCAGCCGCGGGGCTCGACGCCGGCAGGGCAGCCGGGCCCAGTGCCCGCGCAGGAGCCGGGCCGCATACCAGGGCACGCTGAGGCCTGGCTCGGTGCCCCTTACCTGAGGAGAGCTGGGGCAGCGCCCGCACGACCGCAGCCAGCTGCGCGTGCTCCGTCACCACAGCCCGCAGCGGCACCAGCCTCTGGAAGCCCTCGGCACTGCCCAGCAGGTGCCATCGCACGGCGCAGAGGTCCCGGCGCACGCTCCGCACGTCCCCTGCCGCCGAGCGCAGCTGCTCCAGCCCCGAGCTCACCCCCTCCAGGTGCGACTGCACGGTCGACTGGCAACACACAGGGCAGGGACGGTGAGCGATGCCCAGCCCCAGAGATATGGGGAGAATCAACCCACCCCCACCACGCTCCCCCAGCCCTACCCTACACACAGCCCCTCCAGAGCCCCTCACGCCCCTAACCCCACCCTAAACAGCCCCCTCAGACCCCCCTCCCCTCACCCCACCCTACAGAGCCCCTCCACACACCCCTCCCCTAACCCTACCCTACACAGCCCCTCCAGACCCCCCCCTCCCCTCACCCCACCCTACACAGCCCCTCCAGACCTCCCTACTCCCCCAGCCCCACCCTACACAGCCCCTCCAGACCCCCCACTCTCCTAACCCCACCCTACACAGCCCCTCCAGACCCCCTCACTCCCCTCACCCCACCCTACAAAGCCCCACCAGACCCCCTCACTCCCCCAGCCCCACCCTACACACAGCACCTCCAGATCCCCCCACTCCCCTGACCCCATCCTACACACAGCCCCTCCAGACCCCCTCACTCCCCCAGCCCCACCCTACACACAACCCCTCCAGATCCCCCCACTCCTCTAACCCTACCTTACACACCCTCTCCTGACCCCCCTCAGCCCCCTAACCCCTCCCTACAGAAGCTCCTCCAGACTCCCCCACTCCCCTCACCCCACCCTACACAGCCCCACCAGACCCTCTCCCCTGACCCCACCCTACACAGCCCCTCCACACCCCCTGACTCTCCTAACCCCACCCTACACAGCCCCTCCAGACCCCCCTCCCCTAGACCCACCCTACACAGCCCCTCCAGATCACCCCACTCCCCTGACTCCACCCTACACAGCCTGTCCAGACCCTCCTACTCCCCTAACCCCACCCTACACAGCCCCTCCAGACCCCCTTACTCCCTTATCCCCACCCTACACACCCCCTCCACCCTCCCCTCCCCTCCCCCCACCCTACAAAGCCCCTCCAGCCCCCCCCACTCCCCTAACCCCACCCTTCACAGACTCTCCAGACCCCCTACTCCCCTCACCCCACCCTACACACAGCCCCTCCAGACCCCCCTCACTCCCCCAGCCCCACCCTCCA
>NW_020664517.1:469600-481637 GCF_002925995.2 Terrapene triunguis | reverse complement strand
CCCCACCCTCCACAGCCCCTCCAGACCCCCCACTCCCCTAGCCCCACCCTACACAGCCCCTCCAGACCCCCCACTCCCCTCGCCCCACCCTACACAGCCCCTCCAGACCCCCCTCCCCAAACCCCACCCTACACAGCCCCTCCAGACTCCCCCACTCCCCTAACCCCTCCCTACACAGTCCCTCCCCAGGGTATGGGGAACATGGGAGTAATACTGGTGGGGCAGCAGTTGTGGGGTGGTGGGCATAATACTGGGGGAGGGGCAGGTTGGCAGAGGGAGGGTCCGTGTAATACCGGGGGAGGGGTGGGTGGGTGCAGGGTGGGCGGGAGTAATACCAGGGGAGGGGCAGGTGGCCACGGTAATGCGAGGGAGGGGTATGTCCATGGGGGGGGATGTGTAGGTGGGGGCTGGGGAGGAGGCTGCCTCCTTTGGATGTTAATCGTGAAGTGCACGTCGCAGCCACAGTCGCCGTGGCCCCGGGGGAGTTTGCCCTGCGTAGCGGCACCGTTCCTTACCCACTCTCCTCCGCATGGCTCCTGGGTTTAGACATTAGACCCAGTCCAGCCAGGAGATCGTCCCCCTCGCCCGCTGCCCCAGCACAGGAAGTGCTGTGAGCCCCGCTGCCTGGGCCCGGGCCTGGGAACGAAGCTCGGGTCTCCACTCGAGCTGGTGGTGGGAGTGAGGCTTATGGGTCAGTTAAGCCCCCCTCCCTTTTTTTACATTGAAAAGTTGAGCTCACAGGCCAGGAAGTCAAGTCATGGGCATGTGATCAGAACGCCTCGGCCTCTGTAGGGTCATTGTGATTTGGGGCAGACGTGGCCCCAGCTCAATGCTATCCCTGCAGCCTGCCCTTGGTGCGACGGGAGAGGTTCCAGCCTTTTCCCACAAGCCTCGGCTCCTTCCCAAAACGCCGCTGACTTTAGGCCTGCAATTTCTCACACTAAAGCCAAGTTTCCTGAAAGAACCAGAAAAAGCCCAGGGCTGGGTTCTGGGAAAGCCGAGCAGGGTCCTGGCGTGTTTTCGTGCTGGGAAATGGCTCCGGTATGTTTCTGGGCTCCCTACGCGAACAATTCCAACCTACCCTGCACAGCACCAGCTGAGAATAGGTTTCGAATGGACAAAGTGTTAGAAAACGGCATACGCTCCCCTGGCCAAGGAATGCCAGGCCTTAGGAGGCCCCCTGCAATGAGCACCCACCTTTAGCCGGGACTGGATCGAGATGTTCCGCTGGGCCTCCCGGCTCCGGTAGTGTCCCAGACCCTCCAACTTGTCCGGGCGGTAAAACACCCCCGAGGCCCATTTCAAAGCAGCGCCTCTTGCTAACTTCTCAGCCTTCTCCGCTTCTGGCCATTCCTCATCTAGGGGCAACGTTCTCCGTTAAGAAAACAAACCGGAGGCAGCGTCTCCTTCGCAGACAGGAAGAGCATTTCCACTCCAGCTGCTTCCCCAGGACGGAGGCGCAGGAAGCGGGGTGTGAACGTACACCCGCCTGTACACACGGACATGGGGACAGGGACAGACAGGCAGACACACACGAGCGCTCAGCTACCACCATGGTGAGAGACCTTATAAAATCCTAGAAAAGTGCGCGTAAGGCCAGCCAGACGCACAGCAGGGGACGGGGACAGACAGACACACGTGTGGACAGGCACACTCTAGGAGGGATGGACACATACACATGGGGACAGCCAGACGGAGTTGTCAGCTGTCCTTCAGCCTGCCTGTGTGCCCAGCCCTACTCCACACAGCCCCTCGAGGCTGCCCCAGAGCTCGTGCTCCCCATGTGATGGCTGCACAGAGCGTGGCGGTGCCCCGTGCCGGGGGTTTGCTGTCTGGGAGCCTCTGATAAGGGCCCGCGAGCAGGGCAGTGACTCAGCAGGAAAGATACAGCCGCGGCTGGCAAGGACTTAGTGCCCAAGCAGGGAACGCGGCAGGCTGGGGTCAGTCCAGTCCTACCCACCGGGCATGGAGCCTGCCCCTCCCCCGGCATCGCCCACCGCTGCAGCCGGTTATAGCCTCTCCCTTGAGTACCTGTGCCAGGGAGGGGCAGCTGAGCTGAGCTAGGAACAAGGCGTGCCCTGAACGCTGCCCACCCCCAGCTCCAGCGGGGGAGAAATGCGGTTCCCCGAACCGGCCTAGATGCAGGTTGGAGGGTGCATGGCCCCGGGTGTCTCCTAACGACCCTGGTTCTGTGTGCCTGACTCAGACGGGGTCTGGGAACCAGAGCAGCCCTCCCCAGGTCCTAGCACCCTCGTCTGCGGAGCAGCGCAGCCCCAGCTGGGGACCCTGCCTGGCACCTGCCCTCTTCTTCCCCAGACTCGGTGCTGGCTCTGCTGTCACTTCCATGCCCCCCCATTCGCCAGCAGCTCCCCCCGCGCAGCGGCTGTGGGATTGTCAGTAGTTATTGACACGGTGCCCACGCCTAGCGGCAGGGCTCCCCGGGGCTGGGTTCTGGCCCAGGAGACTGGGAGAATGGCAGCCCAAGGGCCCGGGGGCAGGAGGAGATGGATTTGTGAGGAAAGCGAAAGAGCTTTGGGACAAACCGGCTAACACGGGGCAGAGGTGGCTGCAGCTTGCTGCCGGGTGGGAGCGCCGCGCAGGCCGAGGGGTTATTCACAGGGTCGCAGGGCTGTGATTAGGGGCAAGGGGATGACGGGAAGGAAGGACACAGGCTGGCTACTGAGGAAAGCTGCTTGCCAGTGAGGGGGCGCCGGGCTGTGGAGTCTCTTCCCAGGGGAGCCTCAGTCCTGGGACATTTAAATAACACTGGCCTAGCGCCTCAACACTGCACTGTAGGAACAGATGCTTTGCCCTATAAGCCCCCCGCCCCATTCCATCACTCTCTTCCCACGGCCAGGGCACAGGCAGCGATCCTAAACATACCCAGCTGGCCGGCAGGGGAGATGTACCCCCCCCCCAGGGGCAGGGGATCACCCCCATCCTCACTGCAAAGGGGCAGGAGAGCCCACCCCACCCCGGCTGTGAAAGGATCCTGGCCAGGGACAGATGACTGAGAACCCCCCCAGACTTGGAGCCAGGCTTCATCCCAGCGCAGGGAGTCACCCCGGTCCCTGCGTGAGCCCTGCGCCCCGCTGCCCTCCCTCGAGCTGCAGTTCTCATTACCTCTGGGGCTGCGGGAGTCCTCCTCCTGCTCTGCAGACATGCCCATGGCTCCAGCCGCTGTGTGCAGGGTTCAGAGGACAGGGCTGGGCTGAAGAGAGGAAGCACAGCCCGCAGTTTCCTTCAGTGATTCCACTCACAGCTCCTCAGGGGCTCATTGTGTTACTGCAGACACACTCAGGATGTCGGAGGGGGGGGAGCGGGGAAGGGGGAGGCAGCTAATGCTCTTGACATTTTTCACTCTTTGTGAATGTAAATCGTTCCATGCACAGTGTCTGTCTAGGTGCGTACTTGTGTGCATAGCTGTTTGTGCATGCCTGGGTGTGCATGTCTGGGCGTACATGTCTTTGCATGGCAATGTGTGCCTGTCATGTGCGCATGGCGGTGGGTGTGCACACCACGTGTGCTTGGCTGTGTGTGCATGTCTGGGTGTGCAGGGTGTTGTGGCTGCCTTTGCAGAGGTGTGTTTCCTGTCATGTACCATGTGCACCTGTATATTTTTGTGCATGGATCCGTGTTCCTATGTGTGTAAGTCCGTGGTGGATGTCTCTCCAGTTCCCTTATGCCTGCTACGTGCTGTTGCCATATGCTTGTGTATGTGGCTGCCTGAGTGTACAACATGTGTGCATCTGTCTGCGAGTGGCTGCCTCTGTTCATACCACATCTGCGGTGTCTTGGAGCGGGCCTGCGTTCATACTCTATGGGCATGTGTCTGCACCACTGGCTGCTTGTGTGTATATTGTAGTCCACCACAAAAACCTGCCTAGCATGGAGTTCAGGTTGCTGACATCCATCCCAAAATAACACAGATACAGGGAATCCCAAGGTAAGGGTCTTTCACCAGCTTGAGAAGTCACTTTGGGAACAGGAGCTGTTCCCAACCTGCTCTCAGAGTCCAAACCCACCCCCTTCCCAGGGTTTGGTTTTATGAGCATGGAAATGAACAACAATACAACCTTCTCCCCAGGCTGGGATGCTCCTAGAGTTCCTCCCTCAATCAAAACTGCTCAGCTCGCACCCTAGATCCTCTGTCCCCACTGAGCCACTCCCATCTCCTGGATGGAGCAATGAGTCGCCTACCTCTGTGAGTCAGCAGGACTCATTTAACCCTTTCCCAGAACCCCTGCTAACTAGGCACGGTGTTTCAGGCAATTCTGGAGAATTACATCTATATCACCACCCAAAATAATTACAGAAAGGGAAAGAAGAAATGTAGAAGGCCTATTGCAAATATGTACAACAATGCCAACCAGAAATATCTGACTTACACTTTTTGCATGAACTGTAAAGATACCTTTATACTTCAGAGATTGTATTTCGAGCTATCCCACTAAATACATAGCATCACCCAAACACAATACAGTATTCCTCTGGAGCAAACAGCGCTCATTAGGATAATTGCCCAACTCTACATCTGACACAGAAACTTGTCAACCAGACCTTAAAGTGCAATATTCTTTTACAAAATATAAAACTGGACACAGTTCCTAGATTTGTAGATCTTAGGAGCAGAAAGGATCACATGGGGTCCCCTTGTTGTCCTTCCTGCATCACACAAGGCAAAAAAAAACCCAAAAAATGTAACTTGTAATTCCTGCATGAAGCCCAAGAATTTGTGGTCATCTCAGGAAGCCAATGAGTTTTGATGGAAATGTTTTCAGTGATGGAGAATCCACCACTGAAATGGCAGGTCGTTCTAATTATTAATTCCCTTCACTGTTGTGTGTCTTATGTCCAGTTTGAATTTGTCTAGTTTCACTTCCAGCCACTGGATTTCGTTCTGCATTTATCTGCTAGATTAATGAGCTCCCTGCTTTCAGAAATCTCCCCATGTAAGTACTGACAGACAGACCATGAGCACGTCACCTCTTCATCTGCTTTTTGATAAGCTACATAGACCAAGCGCCTTAAGCCTCTCACTATAAGACATGTTTCCAGTACTCTAATTATTTTTGCAGCTTTTTCTGAACCCTTCTTGAAATATGGACACCAGAACTGGACACCATGATAGTCCTGTTTATACATCCAAGAATCGCCTTCGTCCTTCTTCCCTGTTTGTGAGCAGCAGGTCAGGAAGAGCTCTGCCCCTAGTTGGTTCCTCCAGCACTTGCACCAGGAAATTGTCCCCTACATGTTCCAAAAACTTCCTGGATTGTCTGTGCCCCGCTGTATTGCTCTCCCAGCAGATATCAGGGTGATTAAAGTCTCCCATGAGAACCAGGGCCTGCGATCTAGCAACTTCTGTTAGTTGCTGGAAGAAAGCCTCGTCCACCTCATCCCCCTGGTCTGGTGGTCTATAGCAGACTCCGACCACGACATCACCCTGTAAACAGTTTGCTTCATACAGGAAACTTTTATCAGAGTAAATCACACCCTGGAGCTCAGCTTGTACTTCCAAAACTTTGCCAGGTGCCAGATGTGCTCCAGGACCAAGAGCTGACATGAGACCAAACATGAAATATCCAAGGTGGACATCACTAGCCCTAATCCCAAAGGTGTCAATCCGAATATGCAGTGGCTGTGAGGTCACAAAAACCAGTATAGAGATGACAAAAGCTACCCTGGATCCAAGGGGAAGACTTATTTGTGATCTTGGTAGCATGCACTTGTTTCAATAAGCTTGGTTTGTCAAATACTTCCCAGTGTCTGGAGCCAGATCTGGACTCTGAGGGGACTTGGTTATACATACCCACTGAGGAGCAGTGGCGGATTAATGATTTTGCCGCCCCTAGGCCCTGAAATAATTGCCGCCCCCGGCCCCATATGAACTTGTTTTAGTTTTTTTACAAATTGGTTTGAACTAAAATGAATCTAAATAGCATTAAAATAATTGAACATTTACAAGTTTTATTATAAATAAAATTACAAGTACAGCGGCCCCTCGCTTGAACGCGTGTCTGGATAGCGCGATTTCACGTGTAGCCCGGGACCGCGCATGGATCCAAAACTGAGAACTGCTTCATTTCTTCCTTCCAGTCATATTATTAACGTTTAGGATTCTCGCGCGTATGTTCACTAAATGGCGTCGCGCCGTCATTGGTGGTTTCAATACGCACTAGGACTGGTAGAATCGAGGCGTCAGTGACAGTGAGGAGCTGTGAGGGTATCACTGCTGCCTCCAGGCTCTGGTTCAACCTGTGACAGACTAAGCTTTGCAGGGACTCAGCCGTGAAGGTTGTTTTGCTTGGTACCAGCTACATCACAATACCATGGCGAAACACCTGCTCAGGCTGGCAGCTGTGCTTAGTTGTCTAGAACAGTGCATAGGGTCGGAGGGAAGCAGGCTAACTAACGGTGCATTGAATATCTGAGACACACCTAGAGGCTTATGTGTTGCACGGCACCCAAATGCTGACAGGATTCCACTCTGGCTCAGGCACCTGAAAAAACTCCCTGAACTTTGATGATTTTTATGTCCAATAAATTACTTTTTGGAAAGCCCTTTAACTACGTCTTGCCAGTTATTCTGGGGAGACTGGCGCTGGAAATGGTCTAAGGAGCGTGGGGTGTTTATGAGAAATACAGATGACAGCTATTAGGTGATAATGTGTTGATCAACTGCAATACTCACAAAGCACCCTGCCTAGCATGGGAAGCATCACAGTGCTTAATGGGGCTGTGAGATCACAGCGATGGAAGATGGCCAGAAAAACCAAAGCATTTTGCCTCTAGGTATGTAATGATTAGTGAAAAGAATCATGTACCAGGGCTGGGCTGGGAAAACAACAAAAACTGTATTTCCAAATACTGGGCCAGATCTTCAGCTGGTGTACATCAGAAAAGCCCCATTGATTCCAATGTATTTATTTTATTTGAAAAATGTCAAGAGATCTGTTTCTATTTGTGAATCCTCCCTCAGCTTGTATAAGACAGAGGCATAATTTACAAAAGTGTTAAATATTTTTTTTAGGGCTGTCAAGCGATTAAAATAATTAACCGTGCGATTAATTGCACTGTTAGCGAATAATAGAATACCATCTATTTAAATATTTTTGGATGTTTTCCACATTTTCAAATATATTGATATCCATTACAACACAGGATACAAAGCGTACAGTGCTCACTTTATATTTATTTTTATTACAAATATTTGCACTGTAAAAAACAAAAGAAATAGTATTTTTCAATTCACCTAATACAAATACTGTAGTGCAATCTCTTTATCATAAAAGTTGAACTTACAAATGTAGAATTATGTATTAAAAAAAACCTGCATTCAAAAATAAAAGAACGTAAAATTTTAGCGCCTACAAGTCCACTCAGTCCTACTTCTTGTTCAGCCAACCGCTCAAACAAGTTTGTTTATATTTATAGGAGATAATACTGCCCGCTTCTTGTTTACAATGTCACCTGAAAGTGAGAAAAGGTGTTTGCATGGCACTGTTGTAGCCGGTGTCGCAAGATATTGTGACAGACCCAGACCAGTGGGTTACAGGAGTCTGGTAGAGGGCAAATATACTGGTCACTGGATGAGTAGTTTTCTGTTCCCTGAGTGACCAGAGCAGGGGCTGCACTAGAGTAATCAGGAACCGGCTAGAACCAGTTAAGGCAGGCAGGCTAATTAGGACACCTGGAGCCAATTAAGAAGAAGCTGCTAGAATCAATTAAGGCAGGCTAATCAGGGCACCTGGGTTTTAAAAGGAGCTCACCCCAGTTTGTGGTGGGAGTGTGAGGAGCTGGGAGCAAGAGGCGCAAGGAGCTGAGAGTGAGAGGGTGTGCTGCTGGAGGACTGAGGAGCACAAGCGTTATCAGACACCAGGAGGAAGGTCCTGTGGTGAGAATAAGGAAGGTGTTTGGAGGAGGCCATGGGGAAGTAGCCCAGGGAGTTGTAGCTGTCATGCAGCTGTTACAGGAGGCACTATAGACAGCTGCAGTCCACAGGGCCCTGGGCTGGAACCCGGAGTAGAGGGTGGGCCCGGGTTCCCCCCAAACCTCCCAATTGACCTGGACTGTGGGTTCTCCCAGAGGGGAAGGTCTCTGGGCTGTTCCCCAACCCACATGGTGAATCTCTGAGGCAAGAAAATCCGCCAATAAGCGCAGGACCCACCAAGATAGAGGAGGAACTTTGTCACAATATTTACGTGCCAGATGCACTAAAGATTCATATGTCCCTTGATACTTCAACCACCATTCCAGAGGACATGCATCCATGCTGATGATGGGTTCTGCTCAATAACGATCCAAAGCAGAGCGGAGCAACGCATGTTCATTTTCATCATCTTAGTCAGATGCCACCAGCAGAAGGCTGATTTTCTCTTTTGGTGGTTTGGGCTCTGTAGTTTCCACATCAGAGTGGACTTTTAAGACTTCTGAAAGCATGTGCTGCACCTCGTCCCTCTCAGATTTTGGAAGGCACTTCAGATTCTTAAACCTTGGGTCGAGTGCTGTATCTATCCTCAGAAATCTCACATTCGTACCTTCTTTGTGTTTTGTCAAATCTGCAGTGCAAGTGTTCTTAAAATGAACAGCATGTGCTGGGTCATGGTCCGAGACTGCTATAACATGAAATATATGGCAGAATGTGGGTAAAACAGAGCAGGAGACATACAATTCCCCCGCAAGGAGTTCACTCCTAAATTCCCTCTAAGCTGCGAGGGCGGGTGGCTACGCAGCAGCCTATTAAGCGCCACGCAGGCGCTCAGGGCTGCGGCGGGGAGAAATGCCTCTCCCCCAGCCCCAGACCTGCCACAGCCAGGGGAGAGGCGCCTCTCCTGCAGCTCCCACCCAACCCAGCCCAGGTGCTGCTGCGGCGAGAGAGAGCTGGGGAGAGTCCTCTCTCCGCTGTAGCCTTGGGGCAGCCTGCACCCCAAACTCCTCATCCCTGGCCCCATGCCAGAGCCCTCACCCCCCCCGCACCCCAACCCCCTGCCCCAGCCCTGAGCCCCCTCCCATACTCTGAACCCCTCGGCGCCACCCCCGCCACATGGATTTTGTCATATGCACCAATATGGAGGTGATGTGTGACACATCACCTCCATATTGGTGCACATAACCAAATTCATTCCGCACATGCATGGGAAAAATTAGAGGGAATACCGGTTCAGTCACAAATTTAATTACCACGTTATTTTTTTTAACGAGCATCATCAGCATGGAAGCATGTTCTCTGGAATGGTGGCCAAAGCATGAAGAGGCATGTGAATCTTTAGCGCATCTGGCACGTAAATATCTTGCAACACCGGCTACAAGAGTGCCATGCAAACACCTGTTCTCACTTTCAGGTGACATTGTAAACAAGAAGCAGGCAGCATTATCTCCTGCAAATGTAAACAGACTTCTTTGTCTGAGCGATTGGCTGAACAAGAAGCAGGACTGAGTGGACTTGTAGGCTCTAAAGTTTTACATTGTTTTGTTTTTGAGAGCAGTTACGGTAACAAAAAAAAATCTACATTTGTAAGTTGCACTTTCATGATAAAGAGATTGCACTATGGTACTTGTATGAGGTGAATTGAAAAATACTATTGCTTTTATCATTTTTACAGAGCAAATATTTGTAATAAAAAAGATAAAGTGAGCACTGTACATTTTGTATTCTGTGTTGTAATTGAAATTGATATATTTGAAAATGTAGAAAACCATCCAAAAATCTTTAGTACATTTAAATTGGTATTCTATTGTTTAACCGTGCGATTAATCACAATTTATTTTTTAATCGAGATTAATTTTTTTGAGTTAACCACGTGAGTTAACTGCAATTAATCGACAATCCTAATTTTTTTTACAAAATTGCCAAAATCAGACTATTAATCTTCAATGAATATCATCTAGAAGAGCTCTAGGACAGTCAGGATTTTATGGTTTACTCTGTGTAGAAATGGTAAGGTGCTTATAACACGATGGGGAGGAGGAAGGAAGTCATAGGTACACGTACTGTTTTGAATGTTCTCTGATGGGAGTTCTAACTTTATGGCAATACCACTCAGTACAGGACAAGGCTCAACATGGGAGTCAGAAACAGGGGCTGGGCCCACTCTGCCCTTCCTATATTTCTAAATGGGTGGTGGGTCCTGGCCTGAGAGAGGGTCCAGGGAGGTTTGGAGGAGGGGGGGGGTTTCCTCATGTGGCAAAAGCTGAGAACCACGGGACTGATGGACTACACTAGCTAGAAACCTTAGCAGAAAGTTTGGTATTTCTGTATTTGGAGGAATAATAAAGCACGGTAGTTTCATAAGAGCAAAATTCAAGGTCGGCATCTTTTCTTACAGACAAAACCCCGTGTGTTCAATATACCACGCTCTGTATCCCTCTTAGGGCCTGGTCCAGTGCCCATCAGAATCAATGCGAAGACCCCCATTCACTTCAGTGGGCTTTGCACTGAGCCCTCAGTGACTCCCACAGATGCATACTCCTTCTCTCATGCTCCACCGCCTCCCACATTGACCCTCCCTCTCCCAGATGCACAGGCCTTAGCTGCACTGGGGTATTTTGCTAAAATTTCTCACAGTCCTTACCACTCACTGCTGGAAGAATTGGTGGGAGTGCTAAGGTAGACAAGATATTGGTGGCTCCTGGCATGTTAAGCACTACCATGTGGTCTATATCTAAAACGTAGGTTGATGTAGCAACATTGCTCAGGGATGTGAAACATTCACCTCACAAGAGACGTAGTTAAGCCCCCAGTATAGGCACTGCTAGGCTAAGGGAAGAATTCTTCCATAAACCTAGCTACCACCTCTCGAAGGGGTGGAAACCCCCCTTTTGTAACACTAGCAAGTGTCTACACTACAGTGGCGAAGCTGCAGCACTGCAGCGGTAGCTCTTATAGTGTAGACCGGGGTCGGCAACCTTTCAGAAGTGGTGTGCCGAGTCTTCATTTATTCACTCTAATTTAAGGTTTCACATGCCAGTAATACATTTTAACGTTTTTAGAAGGTCTCTTTCGATAAGTCTATAATATATAACTAAACTATTGTTGTATGTAAAGTAAATAAGGTTTTTAAAATGTTTAAGAAGCTTCATTTAAAATTAAATTAAAATGCAGAGCCCCCCGGACCGGTGGCCAGGACCCAGGCAGTGTGAGTGCCACTGAAAATCAGCTCACGTGCCGCCTTCGGCACGCGTGCCATAGGTTGCCTACCCCTGGTGTAGACGTACCCGAAATCATGTAGGCCTGCTCTGAGCAAGGTTAGATGACATGGTGATTGAAGTAATTCAGAGATTCCAAGGCCTGAAGGGACCATTGTGATCATCTTGTTTGATCTCCTGCATAGCTCAGGCCACAGGACTTCCCTGAATTAATCACAGACAGACGTGCCAGCAGTCCCTGGAGCCGGCTACACCAGCACTCTCACCGTCCTTAGCAGCAGCCAAACTAAACTAGAGGCAGCAACGGTGGAAAACTTTAGCAAGGAATTCCCAGGAACAGACACAGGCGTGTTGGAAACACGCACAGGCGCCTCTCGCCGTCCCCAAGCGGATCCCGCCATGGCGAGAGGTCCGTGGGGCCAGGACTCAGCAGCGCGGCTACACTCAATTTAGCCAGGCCTCGGGCCGACGGGGAAGGACAGGAGAAATATCAGCAGGTTTTGCTCTTTGGAGGCACTGGGGCAGTTCAGGCACCGGCACCAGTAACCTAGCGCAGCGGTTCCCAGGCAGGGGTACGCCGGGGGTCCATTGCTCGGCTAGAGATGTGCCCGGTTTTACACTAGGCTGCACAGAAAGCACCAGCGACGTCAGTGCCAGGGCCTGTTACATTGACGGCTGACACCGGCCTGGGGATCAGTGCCGGGGCCTGTTACACTGACGGCTGACACCGGCCTGGGGGTCAGTGCCGGGGCCTGCTACGCTGACGGCTGACACCGGCCTGGGGGTCAGTGTCGGGGCCTGTTACGCTGACGGCTGGCACCGGCCTGGGGGTCAGTTCCCGGGCACTGTTACGCTGACGGCTGACACCGGCCTGGGGGTCTGTCCCAGGGGC
>NW_020664517.1:469467-469590 GCF_002925995.2 Terrapene triunguis | reverse complement strand
GACACCGGCCTGGGGGTCTGTCCCAGGGGCTGTTACGCTGACGGCTGGCACCGGCCTGGGGGTCAGTTCCCGGGCACTGTTACGCTGACGGCTGACACCGGCCTGGGGGTCTGTCCCAGGGGC